>NC_091217.1:712226-774726 GCF_040958095.1 Procambarus clarkii | reverse complement strand
AAATGTGTGGATGATGTGCCCTTCCTGCGAGGTCCTGGTCTTACAGGCAAGCAAGAGTCGTTCAGGGAACAAATTCGTGGGTAAAGTAAGCAGTTATTGTAAGAGTTTATACATATTAGCTGGAGTTGATTCTTGTCTCGTCAATGTCGGAGGAGTCGCAGTTAAACTATAATCCTGCATGTGATACGGGATTGGGACGTGGTGGTGGGGGTGGTGGTGCCGCCACCGGTGGTGGGGGTGCCGCCAGTGGTGGTGGTTGTGGTGGTAATGGTGGTGGTGCCAGTGTTGTTGGTGACGGCATATTGGACCGGCAACATCGGGCTCAAAAACTGGTTAGGGCGCTTAGATGGTAACTACTCGAGCAGCGTTTATCTATAATGCGGCTGGTTACCTCAGGAGAGCCTTCCACCACAAAATGACACTTAAACGTGCTCTCTCAGAGCCAGAAAAAGATTTGGAAAGTTGAGGAACATTAGAGATTTTGCGGAGGAAAAGCTACTCGACAGTGTGTTTATATGGTGTGTGTGTATGTATATGCGCGCGCGCATGTGTGTGTACTCACCTATGTGTACTCACCTATTTGTGTTTGCGGGGATTGAGCTTTGGCTATTTGGTCCTGCCTCTCAACTGCCAATCAACTGGTGTACAGATTCCTGAGCCTACTGGGCTCTATCATATCTACATTTGAAACTATGTATGGAGTCAGCCTCCACCACATCACTGCCTAATGCATTCCATCTGTTAACTACTCTGACACTGAAAAAGTTCTTTCTAACGTCCCTGTGACTCATGTGGGTACTCAGTTTCCACCTGTGTCCCCTTGTTCGCGTCCCACCAGTGTTGAGGGGGTGTGGGAGACCGGGAGGCTTGGGGAGGCATGGGGGGGGGGGATATGACTGTGGAGTAGCTTTGGATCGGTCATGGCTTTGCTTGCAATATCATTTTCATAATTTTTCTCTGCTTCCCTTCTCATACTAACATACTCATTCCTGGTTCTCTAGTATCTCTCTCTGCTTTCTGGTGTTCTGTTATATCGGAAGTTCCTCCACGCCCTTTTGTTCAGTTCCTTTGCTTCCATACATGCCCTGTTAAACAATGGATTCTTCCTTTGCTTCTCGGATTTTTCCCTTTGGGCCGGGATAAACCAGTTTACTTTACTTAGTAGTTCAGATCTATTCCTACTAGCGAGAGACGCTGTTCTTTCTATTATGTTAATAGTGGCCATGTTGTTTCTATCATATTCATGTCTGGGTCTTCTGTCATTTGGTGGCGGGTTATATATGACTGCGACTATAATTTTTTGTCCTCCAGTTCTTATGGTACCTGTTATGTAGTCACTGAAACTTTCACAGCCCTGAATAACCATCTCCTCAAAATCCCAGCCTTTTCTTACCAGCAGAGCTACACCACCAACTCCTCTTCCTGTGTACTGTGTACTGTGTACTGTGTGTGTGTGTGTGTGTGTGTGTGAGATACCTGGTTGATGGGGTTCTGGGAGTTCTTCTACTCCCCAAGCCCGGCCCGAGGCCAGGCTTGACTTGTGAGAGTTTGGTCCACAAGGCTATTGCTTGGAGCGGCCCGCAGGCCCACATACCCACTACAGCCCGGTTGGTCCGGCACTCCTTGGAGGAATAAATCTAGTTTGCTCTTGAAGATGTCTACGGTTGTTCCGGCAATATTTCTTATGCTCGCTGGGAGGGTGCTGAACAACCGTGAACCTCTGATGTTTATACAGTGTTCTCTGATTGTGCCTATGACACCCCTGCTCTTCACTGGTTCTATTCTGCATTTTCTTCCATATCATTCACTCCAGTACGTTGTTATTTTACTGTGTAGATTTGGTACTTGGCCCTCCAGTATCTTCCAGGTGCATATTATTTGATATCTCTCTCGTCTTCTTTCTAGTGGGTACATTTGGAGGGCTTTGAGACGATCCCAATAATTTAAGTGCTTTATCGCGTCTATGCGTGCCGTATATGTTCTCTGTATTCCCTCTATTTCAGCAATCTCTCCTGCTCTGAAGGGGGAAGTGAGTACTGAGGACGGGACAACACAAGTGACTTGAAGAGTACAACCATTGTGATGGTTGGAAAGGCGGGTTCCAAGAGCTTCTATAGCTCGATCCTTCAGACACACATAGTAAACACACACACACACACACACACACACACACACACACACACACACACACACAAACACGCGCACACACACACACACAGACCAATCCTGGAGTATGCGGCACCAGCATGGAGTCCATATCTAGTCAAGCATAAGACTAAAATGGAAAAGGTTCAAAGGTTTGCCACCAGACTAGTACCAGAGCTGAGAGGTATGAGCTACGAGGAGAGACTACGGGAATTAAACCTCCCTTCATTGGAAGACAGAAGAGTTAGGGGGGACATGATCACCACATTCAAGATTCTCAAGGGAATCGACAGGGTTGATAAAGACAGGCTGTTTAACACAAGGGGCACACGCACTAGGGGACACAGGTGGAAACTGAGTGCCCAAATGAGCCACAGAGATATTAGAAAGAACTTTTTTAGTGTCAGAGTGGTTGACAAATGGAATGCATTAGGAAGTGATGTGGTGGAGGCTGACCCCATACACAGTTTCAAGTGTAGATATGATAGAGCCCAATAGGCTCAGGAACCTGTACACCTGTTGATTGACGGTTGAGAGGCGGGACCAAAGAGCCAGAGCTCATCCCCCGCAAGCACAACTAGGTGAGTACACACACACACACACACACACACACACA
This sequence comes from Procambarus clarkii, assembly GCF_040958095.1. Classification (NCBI taxonomy): domain Eukaryota; kingdom Metazoa; phylum Arthropoda; class Malacostraca; order Decapoda; family Cambaridae; genus Procambarus; species Procambarus clarkii. Next base: position 771,965 of record NC_091217.1, on the reverse strand, counting down.
CACACACACACACACACACACACACACACACACACACACACACACACACCTCTACATACCCCTAGGAAGCCGAGGTTGGCATAAGGTTCACATCTTCGGGTGATTGGACCCCATGTCAGTGGGTCACCGGAGGCCAGAGGGGAACAACACGCCAGCCAGGGAAGGGCACCAGAATAAGGTGAGTAAAGATAGACAGAATAAAAGGATGAGAGGGGAGTAAAGGGCGGAACGAGTTGAAGATATATACAGATAAGGTGAGACAGAAGTAGGTTGAGAGAGGTGTGGGGGGGGGGGGGAGAGGTGTTGAGACGAGATGGAATAGGCAGAAGAAGTAAGGAGTTAAAAGAAGAAAAATATGAAGGATTAAAGATTAAATACTGTACTAGAAATGCAAAACCAATAAAGGAAGAAGGAAAACAACAAAATTAATGGAGAAACAGGAAAAGAATACACTGAATATCTGAACTGAGAAGAACGTGGGAAAGAGAGAAGAAACAAACTTACGGGCTATTCATGCCCGTGCCACCTTTTGGATGGCTTAATCTCCATCAATCAATCAATCAAGAAACAAAGACACGTGGAAGAGATAAATGGAAATGAAGCGACAGCAATAGTAAAGACATAAAAACACTGAAGAGACGATGTAATAGAAACAGATATCGAATTGGAACATATGAAATGTAAAGGAGAAGATAAATCTCTGATAAAGGCGATCACAGGAGAAATGAAGACAATGAGAAGAAGAAGAAAGGTAGCGCAGTGGTAACACACTCGCTCCGCTCATCGCGATTTGGCCTGGCTTCGTATCCTTGCCAGAGTTGAAAAAACTAAAGAAAACACGAAGACAGATTATAGGGACGAAAGCAAATTGAGAAAGAGAGAGAGAGAGAGAGAGAGAGAGAGAGAGAGAGAGAGAGAGAGAGAGAGAGAGAGAGAGAGAGAGAGAGAGAGAGAGAGAGAGAGAGAGAGAGAATGGTGAAGATAACAACAGGCGGCAATTTGTAGTTTGTTAGTTCGCTGGTGCATCCATATTACAAAATTGACAAAGAAAATCAGGTATTGCCAATGCAATTTTCTAGTCTGGGTCTGTCTCTGCCTGCCTGCCTCCCTTCCACCGTCTCTCTCTCTCTCTCTCTCTCTCTCTCTCTCTCTCTCTCTCTCTCTCTCTCTCTCTCTCTCTCTCTCTCTCTCTCTCTCTCTCCCAGTTATCTTCCTCACGGTGAAGCGGGCATACAACTCTGGTCTCCCGAGGCTCAGCGCGACTCTCTTATTTAAATGTTGGTCTGCTACATGCTTTCAAAGGATGGTTAACTGAACTGTTTCTTCTGCCTGGTGAGCTCGCTGGGTGTCGCTTTGTGGTTTGTCTTCTTAGTTATGCATGGTGTGTGTGTGTGTGTGTGTGTGTGTGTGTGTGTGTGTGTGTGTGTGTGTGTGTGTGTGTGTGTGTGTGTGTGTGTACTCACCTAATTGTACTCACCTAATTGTGCTTGCGGGGGTTGAGCTTTAGCTCTTTGGTCCCGCCTCTCAACTGTCAATCAACTGGTGTACAGATTCCTGAGCCTACTGGGCTCTATCATATCTACATTTGAAACTGTGTATGGAGTCAGCCTCCACCACATCACTTCCTAGTGCATTCCATTTATTAACTACTCTGACACTGAAAAAATTCTTTCTAACGTCTCTGTGGCTCATCTGGGTACTAAGTTTCCACCTGTGTCCCCTTGTTCGTATCCCACCCGTGCTGAAGAGTTTGTCTTTGTCCACCCTGTCAATTCCCCTGAGAATTTTGTTGGTGGTTATCATGTCTCCCCTTACTCTTCTGTTTTCCAGGGATGTGAGGTTCAGCTCCTTTAGCCTTTCCTCGTAGCTCAATCCTCTCAGTTCCGGGACGAGCCTGGTGGCATACCGCTGAATCTTCTCTAACTTTGTCTTGTGTTTAACTAGGTATGGACTCCAGGCTGGAGCTGCATACTCCAGGATTGGTCTTACATAAGTGGTATACAGGGTTCTGAAAGATTCCTTACACAAGTTTCTGAAGGCAGTTCTTATGTTGGCCAGTCTAGCATATGCCGCTGATGATATTCTTTTGATGTGGGCCTCTGGGGACAGGTTCGGTGTGATATCAACCCCCAGATCCTTCTCTCTATTTGATTCTTGCAGGATTTCCCCTCCCAGATGATACCTTGTGTTCAGCCTCCTGCTCCCTTCGCCTAATTTCATCACCTTACACTTTCCAGAGTTGAACTTCAGCAGCCATTTTCTAGACCATTCCTCCAGTTTATCCAGGTCATCCTGTAGTCTCTGTCTATCTTCATCCGTCTTGATTCTTCTCATAATTTTTGCATCATCAGCAAACATCGAGAGGATGAGTCTATACCCTCTGGAAGATCGTTCACATATATTAGAAACAGGATGGGTCCAAGTACTGAGCCCTGTGGGACTCCGCTGGTGACATCTCGCCACTCTGATGTCTTCCCCCTCACCGTTACTCGCTGTTTCCTGTTGCTTAAGTACTCCCTTATCCACTGGAGCACCTTCCCTTTTACTCCTGCCTGTTGCTCCAACTTTTTTAACAGCCTTTTATGGGGTACTGTGTCAAAGGCTTTTTGGCAATCCAGGAAAATGCAGTCGGCCCACCCTTCTCTTTCCTGCCTAATTTTCGTTGCCTGGTCATAAAATTCTATTAAACCTGTGAGGCACGATTTACCATCTCTGAACCCATGTTGGTGGTGCGTTACAAAGTTATTTCCCTCCAGATGCTCTACGAGCCTTTTCCTCACGATCTTCTCCAGCACCTTGCATGGTATACAAGTTAAGGAAACTGGCCTGTAATTCAGTGCCTCTTGCCTGTCACCCTTTTTGTATATTGGGACCACGTTAGCTGTCTTCCAACTTTCTGGTAAGTCTCCTGTTTCCAGTGACCTGTTATACACCATAGAGAGTGGCACACTTAGTGCTTCTGCACCTTCCTTTAGTATCCATGGTGAGATTCTATCAGGCCCAACAGCCTTTGTCACATCTAGCTCCAGCAGACACCTTTTGACTTCATCACTGGTGAGGTCAAATTCCTCCAAGGTTGCTTGGTTTGCCGCCTCCTCATTTAGTGCAGGGGCTTCTCCTTGTTCTATTGTGAAGACCTCCTGGAATCTCTTGTTGAGTTCTTCACACACCTCCTTGTCATTCTCTGTGTATCTGTTCTCCCCTTTCCGCAGCTTCATCACTTGTTCCTTCACTGCTGTTTTCCTCCTGATATGGCTGTGGAGCAGCTTTGGTTGGGTCTTGGCTTTACTCGCGATGTCATTTTCAAACTGTCTCTCTGCTTCCCTCCTCACTCTGATGTACTCATTTCTGGCCCTCTGGTATCTCTCCCTGCTCTCTGGTGTTCTGTTATTTCTGTAGTTTATCCATGTTCTTTTACTCAGTTGTTTCGCTACCTTACATTCCTGGTTGAACCATGGGTTTTTCTGTTGTTTTTCGTTTTTCTCCTTTTGGACGGGGATAAACCTGTCTGCAGCTTCCTGGCACTTTTGGGTGACAATATCCATCATGACCTGCACATTCTTGTCTCTAAGTTCTGTTTCCCATGGTATTCCCCTGAGGAAGTTCCTCATCTCGTCATATTTTCCTCTTCGGTAATTCAGTCTTTTCCCCTCCACTCCCATCCTTGGATAGGTTATCCCTACCTCCACCAAGTACTCAAAGGTCAGTACACTGTGGTCACTCATTCCTATGGGGGCTTCAACTTTGACTTCCCTTATTTCTGACTCATTCAGGGTGAATATTAAGTCGAGTCTAGCTGGTTCATCATTGCCTCTCATTCTTGTGGGTTCCTTGACATGCTGGCTCAGAAAATTCCTTGTTGCCACTTCCAAGAGTTTAGCTCGCCACGTATCTGCACCACCATGTGGGTCCCCATTCTCCCAGTCTATCTTTCCATGGTTGAAATCACCCATGATTAAGAGTCTTGAGCCATTCCTGCAGGCAACTGAAGCTGCTCTCTCTATTATATTAATGGTTGCCATGTTGTTCCTATCAAACTCCTGTCTAGGTCTTCTGTCATTTAGGGGAGGGTTGTAAATGACTGTCACTATTATCTTAGGTCCACCCATTGTTATAGTTCCTGTTATGTAATCTCTGAATCCGTCACAGCCCGGAATTTCCATCTCATCAAAACTCCAGTCCTTCCTTATCAGCAGGGCCACTCCTCCACCTCCTCTCCCTTCCCTCTCTTTCCTTACTGTATAGTAGTCCTTTGGAAACACTGCATCTGTTATGACTCCTGACAATTTTGTTTCTGTTAGTCCTATTACATCAGGGTTTTCTTCTTGCACCCTTTCTGCCAGTTCACTTGCTTTATTGGTAATCCCATCAATGTTTGAGTACATTACCTTGAAGCTCACTTTCTTATATCCAATTTCACCCACACTCCCTACAAGTGTAGGAGGTTGTTCTATGGTCATTGCTACTTGGGTAGGCTCCTCCTCCTGTGAGGTAGTTGCCAGGGGTTCAGGGGGAGGTGGAGTGGGGGGTGGAGGGCTTAGGTCTTCCTCAGGCCTGCTTGGGTCAGGAAGAAGTCCTGGGGGTGAGGGAGCAGGGATTGCTTGGGGAGAGGGCACGCCCTCCTGCGGTGTAGTTGACAGGGGTTTGGAGGGAGGTGGAGTGGGGGATAGAGGGCTTTGGTCTTGTTCAGGCCTGCTTGGGGCAGGGAGAAGACCAGGGGCTAGGAAAGCAGGGGCTAATTGCGGTAAGGGGAGGGGGAGGATTTGGGTTTCATGATGGGCATTATGCAGGGGCAAGGAAGGGTTTGTGCTGGGGGGTAGGGAGGGCCCTATTGGGTGGTGGACTGGGGTGTTGCATTCCCCCCTGGGGTTCCTGGGTTGCTGGATTGGGGTTCCCCACTCCCCTCTGGGATTGCTGGGTTGGAGGCTGAGGTTCCCTGGCTCTCTTCCCTCTCCTTGCTCCTTTTCCTTGCATCTGCTGCCCTTACTATCTCGTCTCTGGTCATGTCCCTCTGAACATATACCTCTTTGTAGTTCCTTGTATACCTCAGTTTGCTCTTCTTTACTAGAATGTCCTCTTTGATGTCCTCGCTCTTGAATACTACCTTGATCAATCTTTTTTTGTCTCTGTTGTACTGGCCAATCCGGAAAAACTGTTCTATGTCTCGTTCAGCCCCTTCCATTCCTATCTCCTTTAATATCCCTGCCACTGCAGCTTTGTCTTTAGTCCTTGTTTCCTCCCTTGTGGAGCCCTCTTGTTCCTTGACACCTACCACTACTACAGCTCTTTTCCTTTCCATTAGCTGGCTTGTGCATCTAGCTGCCTCCTGTGAGGTTACTGCTTTCATTACAACTTCCTTGACTGTGGACATTGCTCCTGGGCTCTTGAGCATTTCAGCAAAGGTTGGGCCAATTGTAGGGGTCCCTGCCATAGCTACATCTCCTGGCACCTGGGGGTTGGTCCCCTGGGCCAGAGTCTGAGGAGGGCCTGTTTTTAGGCTTTTTATCTCCTCTTGTGCTGCACTTAGTTCTATCTGCAGCTTACATATAGTTTCCCTCAGGTCCTTCAATTCCCCACTGACTTCCTTCCATGCCTTAGCAATCATCTCCATGAATAACTCGTCCAGTCCCTCTCCTCCAGCTTCATTCTGTTGTCTTACCATCCCGCTTGACCTGTGTGTGTGTGTGTGTGTGTGTGTGTGTGTGTGTGTGTGTGTGTGTGTGTGTGTGTGTGTGTGTGTGTGTGTGTGTGTGTGTGTCTCTGTGTGTGTGTCTGTATGTGTGTCTGTATGTGCGTGTGTGTGTGTCCGTGTGTGTCTTTGTGTGCGTGCGTGCGTGTGTGTGTGTGTGTGTGTGTGTGTGTGTGTGTGTGTGTGTGTGTGTGTGTGTGTGTGTGTGTGTGTGTGTGTGTGTGTGTGTGGGTGTGTGTGTACTCACCTAATTGTACTCACCTAATTGTGCTTGTGGGGGTTGAGCTCTGGCTCTTTGGTCCCGCCTCTCAACCGTCAATCAACTGGTGTACAGATTCCTGAGCCTATTAGGCTCTATCATATCTACATTTGAAACTGTGTATGGAGTCAGCCTCCACCACATCACTTCCTAATGCATTCCATTTACTAACTACTCTGACACTGAAAAAGTTCTTTCTAACGTCTCTGTGGCTCATTTGGGTACTCAGCTTCCACCTGTGTCCCCTTGTTCGCGTCCCACCAGTGTTGAATAGTTCATCCTTGTTTACCCGGTCGATTCCCCTGAGGATTTTGTAGGTTGTGATCATGTCCCCCCTTACTCTTCTGTCTTCCAGTGTCGTGAGGTGCATTTCCCGTAGCCTTTCCTCATAACTCATTCCTCTTAGTTCTGGGACTAGTCTAGTAGCATACCTTTGGACTTTTTCCAGCTTCGTCTTGTGCTTGACAAGGTACGGGCTCCATGCTGGGGCCGCATACTCCAGGATTGGTCTTACATATGTGGTGTACAAGATATTACATATGTACAAGATACTTACATATGTGTGTGTGTGTGTGGGTGTGTGCGTGAGTGTGTGTGTGCGTGTGCGTGTGTGCGTGTGCGTGTGTGTGTGCGCGCGCGCGCGTGTGTGCGCGCGCGCGCGCGTGTGTGTGTGTGTGTGTGTGTGTGTGTGTGTGTGTGTGTGTGTGTGTGTGTGTGTGTGTGTGTGTGTGTGTGTGTGTGTGTGTGTGTGTTGAGTGCGGGGGTGTTTGTGTATAGGGGGAGGGGTAGGGGGGGTGTCTTGGGGCAGTGTAAGGCGTGGGAACGTGAGGGGTGAGGGTGGGTGAGTGAGGGTGTGTGTGTGTGTGGGTGAGGGTGTGTGGGTGTGGGTGTGGGTGTGTGTGTGTGTGGGTGTGTGTGTGTGTGTGGATGTGTGTGTGTGTGGATGTGTGTGTGTGTGTGTGTGTGTGTGTGTGTGTGTGTGTGTGTGTGTGTGTGTGTGTGTGTGTACACACCTAGCATGGTGAGTACACACACGTAACACCTAATCTAACTCCTGAGGCACATATAGATAGGATAACGACAGCAGCGTACTCTAAACTGGCAAAAGTTGGAACATCATTCAGAAACCTAAGTGAGGAGTGTGCCTCTGTGTGTGTGTGTACTTACTTACCTAATTGTACTTGCGGGGATTGAGCTCTGGCTCTTTGGTCCTGCCTCTCAACTGTCAATCAACTAATGTACAGGTTCCTGAGCCTACTGGGCCCTATCATATCTATACTTGAAGCTGTGTATGTAGTCAGCCTCCAGTACATCACTTCCTAATGCATTCCATTTGTCTACCACTCTGACACTGAAAAAATTCTTTGTAACGTCTCTATGGCTCATTTGGGAAGTCAATTTCCACCTGTGTCCCCTAGTGCGTGTGCCCCTTGTAGTAAATAGTGTGTCTTTATCTACTCTATCAATTTCTCTGAGAATGTTGTATGTGGTGATCATGTCCCACTCTAACTCTTCTGTCTCCCAGTGACGGGAGGATTAATTCCCGTAGTCTCTCCTCGTAGCTCATACCCCCTCAGTTCGGGTACTAGTCTGGTGGCAAACCTTTAAACCTTTTCCAGTTTAGTCTTATGCTTGACTAGATATGGACTCCATGGTGGAGCTGCATACTCCAGGATTGGTCTGACATGTTGTATACAAAGTTCTGAAAGATTCCTTACACAAGTTTCTAAAGGCCGTTCTTATGTTAGCCAACCTGGCATATGCCGCTGATGACATCCTCTTGATATGAGCTTCAGGGGAAAGGTCTGGCGTGATATCAACGATCAGGTCTTTCTCTCTGAATCTTGAAGTATTTCATCTCCCAAATGATACCTTGTATCTGGTCTCCTGCTCCCTACACCTATCTTCATTACATTGCATTTGCTTGGGTTAAACTCTAACAACCATTTATTCGACCATTCCTGCAGCTTGTCCTGGAATGATCGAGTGTGTGTGTGTGTGTGTGTGTGTGTGTGTGTGTGTGTGTGTGTGTGTGTGTGTGTGTGTGTGTGTGTGTGTGTGTGTGTGTGTGTGCGCGCGCGCCCGCGCATATGAACCCAAAATCAACTAAAAAATCATTCCATTTTTAATGTCGGCAGCGTCTATCAGATAAATTTTTATCTCTTCAATCAGACAATCCGCTAGAGGGAATCACTCATAACTCTCCAGACGTATAATCTCCCAATTATGAACTAAAAACACAATTAAGACGCCACAGACACGACATTATCTTTAAGAAACGTGCAACAAGAGTTCTTAATCGTACACACTTCCACTTGAAGGTGACAGTAATCAAGCTCCCACTGGCATCACTGGTCTCTCCACATTCCCTCCATAAACAAGGCAGGCAGTAGTTTAGCCTAACTAAAACCCTCAAAACTAACGTGTTATAAATTTCCGCAAACCATTGACATTTTTACGTCAAGAAACTACCAGCCATTGCTGGCCTGCAGGAGCAGCCACCAGCCACTGCTGGCCTGCAGGAGCAGCCACCAGCCACTGCTGGCCTGTAGGAGCAGCCATCAGCCACTGCTGGCCTGTAGGAGCAGCCACCAGCCACTGCTGGCCTGTAGGAGCAGCCATCAGCCACTGCTGGCCTGTAGGAGCAGCCACCAGCCACTGCTGGCCTGCAGGAGCAGCCACCAGCCACTGCTGGCCTGCAGGAGCAGCCACCAGCCACTGCTGGCCTGCAGGAGCAGCCACCAGCCACTGCTGGCCTGCAGGAGCAGCCACCAGCCACTGCTGGCCTGTAGGAGCAGCCACCAGCCACTGCTGGCCTGCAGGAGCAGCCACCAGCCACTGCTGGCCTGCAGGAGCAGCCACCAGCCACTGCTGGCCTGTAGGAGCAGCCACCAGCCACTGCTGGCCTGCAGGAGCAGCCACCAGCCACTGCTGGCCTGCAGGAGCAGCCACCAGCCACTGCTGGCCTGCAGGAGCAGCCACCAGCCACTGCTGGCCTGCAGGAGCAGCCACCAGCCACTGCTGGCCTGCAGGAGCAGCCACCAGCCACTGCTGGCCTGTAGGAGCAGCCACCAGCCACTGCTGGCCTGCAGGAGCAGCCACCAGCCACTGCTGGCCTGCAGGAGCAGCCACCAGCCACTGCTGGCCTGTAGGAGCAGCCACCAGCCACTGCTGGCCTGCAGGAGCAGCCACCAGCCACTGCTGGCCTGCAGGAGCAGCCACCAGCCACTGCTGGCCTGCAGGAGCAGCCACCAGCCACTGCTGGCCTGCAGGAGCAGCCACCAGCCACTGCTGGCCTGCAGGAGCAGCCACCAGCCACTGCTGGCCTGCAGGAGCAGCCACCAGCCACTGCTGGCCTGCAGGAGCAGCCACCAGCCACTGCTGGCCTGTAGGAGCAGCCACCAGCCACTGCTGGCCTGCAGGAGCAGCCACCAGCCACTGCTGGCCTGTAGGAGCAGCCACCAGCCACTGCTGGCCTGCAGGAGCAGCCACCAGCCACTGCTGGCCTGCAGGAGCAGCCACCAGCCACTGCTGGCCTGCAGGAGCAGCCACCAGCCACTGCTGGCCTGCAGGAGCAGCCACCAGCCACTGCTGGCCTGCAGGAGCAGCCACCAGCCACTGCTGGCCTGCAGGAGCAGCCACCAGCCACTGCTGGCCTGTAGGAGCAGCCACCAGCCACTGCTGGCCTGTAGGAGCAGCCACCAGCCACTGCTGGCCTGCAGGAGCAGCCACCAGCCACTGCTGGCCTGCAGGAGCAGCCACCAGCCACTGCTGGCCTGTAGGAGCAGCCACCAGCCACTGCTGGCCTGCAGGAGCAGCCACCAGCCACTGCTGGCCTGCAGGAGCAGCCACCAGCCACTGCTGGCCTGCAGGAGCAGCCACCAGCCACTGCTGGCCTGCAGGAGCAGCCACCAGCCACTGCTGGCCTGCAGGAGCAGCCACCAGCCACTGCTGGCCTGCAGGAGCAGCCACCAGCCACTGCTGGCCTGCAGGAGCAGCCACCAGCCACTGCTGGCCTGTAGGAGCAGCCACCAGCCACTGCTGGCCTGCAGGAGCAGCCACCAGCCACTGCTGGCCTGTAGGAGCAGCCACCAGCCACTGCTGGCCTGCAGGAGCAGCCACCAGCCACTGCTGGCCTGCAGGAGCAGCCACCAGCCACTGCTGGCCTGCAGGAGCAGCCACCAGCCACTGCTGGCCTGCAGGAGCAGCCACCAGCCACTGCTGGCCTGCAGGAGCAGCCACCAGCCACTGCTGGCCTGCAGGAGCAGCCACCAGCCACTGCTGGCCTGTAGGAGCAGCCACCAGCCACTGCTGGCCTGCAGGAGCAGCCACCAGCCACTGCTGGCCTGTAGGAGCAGCCACCAGCCACTGCTGGCCTGCAGGAGCAGCCACCAGCCACTGCTGGCCTCAACTTCCAGAAGGGTCCAGCTTATAAGGGTCCAGCGAGGACAACACATATGCTCATTAACATATATTGTATCAGTTCATAATGCTATATGCATACACGTACTTTACGCCCTAAATATTGAATAAATATATAAATATATATGTATACGTATATATATATATATATATATAAAAGGTATATATATATATATATATATATATATATATATATATATATATATATATATATATATATATATATATATATATATATATATATATATAGTGTGTGTGTGTACTCACCTATTTGTGCTTGCGGGGGTTGAGCTGTGGCTCTTTGGTCCCGCCTCTCAACTGTCAATCAACAGGTGTACAGGTTCCTGAGCCTATTGGGCTCTATCATATCTACACTTGAAACTGTGTATGGAGTCAGCCTCCACCACATCACTTCCTAATGCATTCCATTTGTCAACCACTCTGACACAAAAAAGGTCTTTCTAATATCTCTGTAGCTCATTTGGGCACTCAGTTTCCACCTGTGTTCCCTAGTGCGTGTGCCCCTTGTGTTAAATAACCTGTCTTTATCTACTCTGTCGATTCCCTTGAGAATCTTGAATGTGGTGATAATGTCCCCCCTAACTCTTCTGTCTTCCAACGAAGTGAGGTTTAATTCCCGTAGTCTCTCTTCGTAGCTCATACCTCTTAGCTCGGGTACTAGTCTGGTGGCAAACCTTTGAACCTTTTCCAGTTTAGTCTTGTGCTTGACTAGATATGGACTCCATGCTGGAGCCGCATACTCCAGGATTGGTCTGACATATGTGGTATATAATGTTCTGAAAGATTCCTTACACAAGTTTCTAAATGCCGTTTTTATGTTAGCCAACCTGGCATATGCCGCTGATGTTATCCTCTTGATATGAGCTTCAGGGGACAGGTCTGGCATGCTATCAACCCCCAGGTCTTTCTCTCTCTCTGACTCCTGAAGTATTTCGTCTCTCAAATGATACCTTGTATCTGGTCTCCTGCTTCCTACCCCTATCTTCATTACATTACATTTGATTGGGTTAAACTCTAACAACCATTTGTTCGACCATTCCTGCAGCTTGTCCAGGTCTCCTTGAAGCCTTAAGCTGTCCTCCTCTGTCTTAATCCTTCTCATAATTTTGGCGTCGTCAGCAAACATTGAGAGGAATGAGTCTATACCCTCTGGGAGATCATTTACGTATATCAGAAAAAGGATAGGTCTGAGTACAGAGCCCTGTGGGACTCCACTGGTGACTTCACGCCAATCTGAGGTCTCACCCCTCACTGTAACTCTCTGCTTCCTATTGCTTAGGTACTCCCTTATCCACTGGAGCGCCCTACCAGTTACTCCTACCTATTTCTCCAGCTTATGCATCAGCCTTTTATGGGGTTCTGTGTCAAAGGGTTTCCGACACACAAAGGCTTGTGTGTGTGTGTGTGTGTGTGTGTGTGTGTGTGTGTGTGTGTGTGTGTGTGTGTGTGTGTGTGTGTGTGTGTGTGTGTGTGTGTGCGGGAGTGTGTCTAGAGCAGGAGCCTCTGTATGGTCTCGTCTAGCTGCTTTCTCATTACCTTTACACACTTGCTAATTACTCATCACTTCAGTTTAGATGAACTTGTGAATTAATTACTCATCAAGTGAATATGAAATATGACTGTAGGCGTAGAGGTATAATTACAGCGGAGCCCGTTATCAGTGATTCATTACGAATGATATCATTTTATGCCTGAATTAGTAGCAAGGCGTTAAATGTTACACAGATTTATTGTCTCTTTTTAAAAGCCCTCTCGTGGATGATCGTGGAACTGATGATCGCAGTTTTTAAGAGAGATTCTTGGATCTTTGTGAAGTGGGGATTTTTGTCTTCATAAATCCAGGAGATGGATGGGAAGGGCGTGCTAATGGCTGATGTGTATTTACGATGGGGAAGGATACCATCTCACCTCCATTAAATGTGCGCAAATTATCTATATAATGGAGACAGCTTTCAGAACGTTTCCGCTGACCGGCCACAACCGTCCCGCATATTATGCTTGAGTAATACCAGCCACAGTCTCCTGCGTGGTTATGTGTCATCACATTATTCATCGCGGGGGATTCATCAATATTCATCGTGATGTACACATATACCTTTTATTTAGTCATCAAGTGAGCTTGGATCATACACATGAGGTGTTACAACACATAGTACAGTAGCCAATAGATCATAAGCTTCCATAATAGATCATGGAAGCTGGAAGGTGTCATGAAGCCCAACTAATCTATTCCTGTATTTCCCATTATTGTGAATTTCAATTTATATGAGAGTGTAAAGAAAGTTTCAAGTGTTTGTGTTTTTGTTGCTTTACGCTCATTAGTTGGTAAGTAGATATATAAAAGACCTTTATAATGTTAACCATTATGTTTTAATTACTAATAATTCGTAAAAAATAGAAATATATATATATATATATATATATATATATATATATATATATATATATATATATATATATATATATTATTAAATATAACCGAAAAAGTAAGATCAATAATTCTAACACGAATTTTCTCTATCTTTCGTACATTTCTTTTCACTGTTGGTGGTAATTCAAAAATCAATTCTCCAAAATTCATTTTTATAGATACATCGATAGATACAGCGATAGCAGGCGGCTTGACGTTTGCGAGGCACTACACATTAAAAAGTCAACACCAGCAATCAACAGCCAATTAATGCACAACTATATTCTACCCACCTCAAGACTCCGCTCCAATATAGAAGCATCAAGAAATATGGACCAATAGGCTTTCTACAATCACTTCTATTCAATACCCATTGTTTCATGTTCTGTCTTGTGTTGATGAAATTAATACCCTATTAATGCCACCTCACCCCATCCACCTCACTCAAATGTAGATATAAACAAATCGGAGATGTGTAAGTTCCATTCAGTTGTGTATGTGTAAACTAAAGTCTTTGAAAATGTAATAAGTTTTACGAAACGCGCTCAAGTGTCGCGTCAGACTAGAAATAAAAATGAATTTTGGAGAATTGATTTTTGAATTACCACCAACAGTGAAAAGAAATGTACGAAAGATAGAGAAAATTCGTGTTAGAATTATTAATCTTACTTTTTCGGTCATATTTAATAATATATGTCTACAGGAAAGACTGCTACCAAAATATACTAATATATATATATATATATATATATATATATATATATATATATATATATATATATATATATGTGTGTGTGTGTGTGTATACTCATTGATGCAAGTTTTCTATGATGGATTTTAATGCAAGTTTTCTATGATAGTAGAATTCGTGAGTGTTGGCCTAACCAGTACTCAAGATGACTCATCACAACCACTGACACACACTTAACATCACCCAAAATAATAAAGATCACAACTCTCTCGCTAATACTTGTTTACAATCCAATTTCCCCCCAAATTATGCCCTTGATAAACACCCGTCGTAAATTAAGACGGTCTATTTGAGGAATCAAAATCACATAATGATCCAGTCAGAAGGACGAAGACTCCACGTGGCCGTCCTTCAAGGAAGGATGAGAGCTCCTCATGGACCCGCTACCTCCTTATGCAATTTAAACGAAGGAATTATAAATGAAAACAAATGAAAACGTTTCTCTTGCATGATGTGGTCCGGCGAGGCTCCTCGAGCTGGGCCAGTGCCTTTTGATGTGGCTCCGCGGGGTTTCTAATGTGGCCCAACACGGTTTCTAAAGAGGTTCAAGTGGGGTTGAATGTGATGTAGCGACGATCCGGCTGACGTGAGCCACCGTGACCTGCTCTGTAACTCTAAGGTGACCTCAGGGACGCGGTTACCACCATTACCCCCCCCCCCCCACGGCCCAGGTGAACAGTTACCACTAATACTGCCCCTGCCCCCCGGGGTGGAGGTGACGGTCCCCCCCCCCCCGGGGTGGAGGTGACGCCTCCCCCCCCGGGGTGGAGGTGACGGTCCCCCCGGGGTGGAGGTGACGGTCCCCCCGGGGTGGAGGTGACGGAAAGCCATTACCCCTGGGGGGGAGGGAGAGAGGGAGTTGTAAATTTTACAAAATATATGTAAATTATAAAAAAAAATATGGACTAGAGCAGAAGGGAAACAAATTGAGTATGAAGGTTAGGGTTGGAGAGAGAGAGAGAGAGAGAGAGAGAGAGAGAGAGAGAGAGAGAGAGAGAGAGAGAGAGAGAGAGAGAGAGAGAGAGAGAGAGAGAGAGAGAGAGTGAGAGAGAGAGAGAGAGTGAGAGAGAGAGAGAGAGAGTGAGACAGAGAAGGAGAGGGTGAGACAGAGAGTGGGAGTGAGAAACAGAGAGAAAGAGAGAGAGAGGGAGAGAGAAACAGATGTTCCAGTACACAAAAAGAACAGCCGATCAGTGATTGGTAAGTACAGACCAGTGTCACTGCTGGTAAAATTCTCGAAACATTAATCTCTCGGTAAATTATATAATTTTTCGATCATCATCGGCTACTATGTGATAGCATGACTTTAGAAAAGGGCGATCCGCAGCTGATCTCTTACTAAATCTCTCCACCAAGTGGCATCAGTCACTGGATGGGTCCAAGATCAGCTGTGTTGTTGCTCTAGACATAGTAGGTGCCTTTGATCACGTATGGCACTCTGGATTAGTAGCGAAGCTTCCGCCATTAGGCATCTCAGGCTCCATCTTATAGCTCTAAGATGCTAAGGACTTCCTTCATAATAAAGGACAACCTTCAAGAACCGACACTAAGAGTAATCCTCAATGGGGGCAGAAACCGAAAGCCACTCAATTAGTGCTAGCATACCACAGGGTAGTGTGTTTGGCACTTGCATTCCTCTGCTGTGGAATGTCTATTTCAACGATCTGCTTCACCTCATTTTTGAAGTTAGCGTGCAGTCGTCAGCCTATGTTGATGACTGCACGTTAACCTTTACATTTGGAAAGGTAGAAATGCCAACTGCTACAAGACTCATCAGTCACAAATTTGCAGCAATTTCTACCTGAGTAAGGATATGTCAGGTCACATTAACGGCTGAGAAAACTCGGGTGATGATATCTCACGAAATAAACAAGGCAGGCTTCAGATGAGCTGAGGTGGGATAACAGCTCTTGCTTGCAATTTCACTTTATACTTCACTTGACAACCCTTATGAACACTAGTCTTAGTTAAAAAAAAGGGGGGGGGGGAGAAGAGAGGGGAAAATCGAGAGAGAGGAAAAGAGAGAGAAGGGGGAGGAGGAGGAAACCGAGTAACCAGGGCACAAAAAACGAGTAATGAGCTAGGGGGCGACCTCAGGCAACGAGGCTCCGAGAAAACCACTTGCAATAGAAAGGGAAAAACCTCTGCCCCACGGAAACCATCTGGTAGCCATTACGTGTGGCCTGAAAATGGTCTGGAAAAGGAAGGAGGGGCCAGGAGAGAGCTGACCTGTGTGGCAGTATGGAAAACTGCTCCTGTGTGTGTGTGTACTCACCTGGTGGTGCTTGCGGGGGTTGAGCTTTGGCTCTTTGGTCCTGCCTCTCAACTGACAATCAACTGGTGTACAGATTCCTGAGCCTACTGGGCTCTATCATATCTACATTTAAAACTGTGTATGGAGTCAGCCTCCACCACATCACTGCCTAATGCATTCCACCTGTTAACTACTCTGACACTGAAAAAGTTCTTTATAACATCTCTGTGGCTCGTTTGGGTACTCAGTTTCCACCTATGTCCCCTTGTTTGCATACCCCCATGTTAAACAATTTATGTTTATCTACCCTGCCGATTCCTCTTAGAATTTTGTTGGTAGTGATCATGTCTCTCCGAGCTCTCCTGTCTTCCAGCGACCTGAGGTACATTTCTCGCAGCCTTTCCTCGTGACTCATACCTCTTTGTTCTGGGACTAGCCTAGTGACATGCCTCTGAATTTTTTCCAGCTTAGTCCTGTGCTTGACAAGGTAAGGGCTCCATGCTGGGGCCGCATACTCCAGGATTGGTCTTACATATGTGGTATACAAGGTTCTGAATGATACCGTACACAGGTTCCTGAAGGCTGTTCTGATGTTAGATAGCCTCGCATACGTCGCCGATGTTATTCTATTTATGTGGGCTTCATGAGACAGGTTTGACGTGATATCAATATCACGAACCCCGCCACGTGATATCGGACCCCGCCTTTCTAACCGTCGGTTGTCTGGTGTAGTAACTTCTCTATTATATCATATCTATCACACACATCACCAGGATGCGGCCCGCAACAGCTGACTAACTCCCAAGTACCTAATTACTGCTAGGTGAACATACCCATCAGGTGAAAGGAAACGTAGCCCAAGCGCTTCTGTCCTGCCTCTGGACTTGAACTCGCAGTCATCTGTTGAGAACCGCCGACTTAGCCTATTACGCTACTGATGTTGTTGTTTAAGATTCGCAACCTGGAACAAAAAGTTCCAAGCAGCACGGGCTATGGTGAACCCGTAGTGTACGCTACTGAGCCTTGAGTCTTTGAGTGTGTTTGGAGGGTGGGAGGCGAGATCACCCCGGGTTGTTCGTTACATCCATTAACTGTTAAATTCCCAATCATAGGCTTCCGTGTTTGCATCAAAACAAAAAATTCGGATTAATATCTTGCAAGGCCAAGGACCTTGCAAGGGCCTTGGTATTATGTATAATCAACACAAAGGGCCTAGCTGATCAGATAAAATGCGCTCAATGCTCTTATATATATGAGCTTAAATTAATATATATAATATACAATTTGGCTTAAATACTTTCATGTTACTTTTTATTCTCTTGTATTAGGTATGTTCGTCTCGAGGATAATAAATACTGACTTGCTAGATTATCAGCCAATTAATCACACATGACTAGACCGTCATAATAATGTTGATCCAGATTCCAATTAAGAGGATTATTAGCCATCCTTCACCAGGCTGGAATGCTGAGTAATATTGACTTGACGATGATGTGTTAGTCACCCCTCTCATCCTCCCTTCACTCACCCATCACCCGATGCCTAGATTTTGTTTACGGAATCAACCACTCCGTCAAAAATGCGACTTATTACTATTGACGTGTTCTATGCATCGGCTGCGATAGGTTAGGTGGGATGCTTGGGTTCGTGCGTTTCTGGTTAGGTAATAGATACATTTTTCGAATGAAATGGCATCCCTAAACGACCTCTGCCTGAGAAGCCGTTCTGGCGAGCGTTCTCAACGTCCAGAAGCCTACGTACTACGGTGCCCTAACCTAACCAACCAGAGGCCCCACGGACAGGTAACGGGGCATTATGTCAGTGTGGCGAGCCGCTTCCATTTTGTTGTACGGCAATTTTTGGCCTAAGATAAAGTATAGGTCAAAATGCGACGTGGTGTTTGGAGGACGAGTTGGACTGTTGCTACAGGACTGGTACGTCCAGCCACTGGCTGTACTCCACGACTGGTACGTCCAACCACTGACTGTACTCCACGACTGACACGTCCAGCCACTGACTGTACTCCACGACTGATATGTCCAACCACTGGCTGTACTCCACGACTGGCACGTCCAACCACTGACTGGCTGTACTCCACGACAGGCACGTCCAACCACTGACTGGTTGGACGTACGGCCACGGATCAAGACAACAAGCCCTCCTTGAATGAGTTTATCCACATATTTAAAAATATTTCCCTACAATGTAAGTATTAATTTGATAAGGTAATTATGGTTTCTATTATCATTAACGCCATCAATATAATTATAAAACCAGCATAATAGAGCCAGACAGTGAAGGGGAGGATAATTGAATAGCTCTTAAAAATAGTGTGTTGAGAGCGGCCGCAGCGGTGAACAAGGCGTCACACAAAGGACCCGAAGCACGCACCGTACACAAGGGTGATTATTGGCGTGTATGGCAAGATTATAGGGGGTCATGGATGACCACTGTGGGGTATGGAGCCATCATAGTACCCTGTCAGCAGAGTAGAGCAGTGATTGATGACATGGTGTCTACATAGTGAGACAGTGATTGATGCCACTGTGTATATAGTGAGACAGTGATTGATGCCACTGTGTATATAGTGAGATAGTGATTGATGCCATGGTGTCTACATAGTGAGACAGTGATTGATGCTACTGTGTATATAGTGAGGCAGTGATTGATGCCACTGTGTGCCACTGGTGCCACAGTGTAAGCATAATGAGACTGGTGCCACAGTGTAAGCATAATGAGACTGGTGCCACAGTGTAAGCATAATGAGTCTGGTGCCACAGTGTAAGCATAATGAGACTGGTGTCACTGTGTAAGCATAATGAGACTGGTGCCACAGTGTAAGCATAATGAGACTGGTGCCACTGTGTAAGCATAATGACACTGGTGCCACAGTGTAAGCATAATGAGACTGGTGCCACAGTGTAAGCATAATGAGACTGGTGCCACAGTGTAAGCATAATGAGACTGGTGCCACTGTGTAAGCATAATGAGTCTGGTGCCACTGTGTAAGCATAATGAGACTGGTGCCACTGTGTAAGCATAATGAGATTGGTGCCACTGTGTAAGCATAATGAGACTGGTGCCACTGTGTAAGCATAATGAGACTGGTGCCACTGTGTAAGAATAATGAGACTGGTGCCACTGTGTAAGCATAATGAGACTGGTGCCACAGTGTAAGCATAATGAGTCTGGTGCCACTGTGTAAGCATAATGAGACTGGTGCCACTGTGTAAGCATAATGAGTCTGGTGCCACAGTGTAAGCATAATGAGACTGGTGGCACTGTGTAAGCATAATGAGACTGGTGCCACAGTGTAAGCAAAGTGTCGACGGAGAATATGGCGGAAAAGACCGAGGAGGAGGATAGTGACTCGAGTCTTAAGTAACACTCGGCGAAGGTTTTCGACACATTTCTGCAGGCAGTGCCGGATCAACCAGATTGTAGTGGGTGTGTGTGAGCCTGCGGGACACTACAGGCAACACCCTCAAGTTACAAGATATCACCAGACAAGCCTGGGGTCAGATTCACGAAAACACTTACGAACTTGTACATCTTTTCTAAATCTTTGGCGGCTTTGTTTCCAATCATTAAACAGTTAATGAGCTGCGACGTACCTGAATTCTGCTTATAACAATAACAATTGAAAGGGGAGTTTTCATGATTGTAAACTGTTTAATAAATGTAACCAAAGCCGTCAAAGATTGAGGAAAGAGGTACACGTTCGTAAGTGCTTGCATAAGTGCTTTCGTGAATCTGGCCCCTGGACCCAGGCTGGGCTTGGAGAGTTGTACTCGCGAAACCAACTACAGGTAAGTCATAAATTAATCGAAAGTCAAAGTGTCATAATCGAAGTCAATGTGTCATGTGTGGAGAACATTAATGTGCAATCTTTCTTCTTTTTTCCTTCATATTGCACAATGAGTAATGTGTAAGCAATGTTTACACAGTGGCACCAGCCTTCGTTTTCAACTCACAATCGAGGATCCTGGGTTCGATTTCCTGACGGGACAGGGATTCGAACCTAATTCCTTGCACCTAATACGCCTCTTCACCTAGCATTAAGCTGGTACCCGGAAGTTAGTACAGTGTTGTGGTGTTGCATCCCTGGGGAGGGTCAGTAGTTCAGGAATTGGGTGCCAAGTCATGTGGGAATAATAGGAAATAACATTGCAGACGAAGCTGCAAAACTTGCAACTGAGAGAAGAAATGTAGACATTTGCATACCACAGAGTCTACAACAGATTAAGAAAGTAATTAGAAATAGAGCACTGGAGAAGATGTACAGTGACCACAACACAGCAGTTGCAACATCAGGATCTGCGGGTTGGTACAAGAATTCAACCAACTACGAACCACTTAGTTTGATGAAAGGGAGCAGTAGAACAACAGAAGTACACTTACATCGCCTAACGCTTGGATACCCATGTGCATAGGAAATAGGCTTACAGGTTCCGGAAGATGAAAGGAAATGTCAGCACTGTGGAGAAATGCCCGACACACCACTGGAACATTATCTAACACAGTGCACAGTTACAAACCCAATAAGATTTCAACTTTAGATTCAACAGAGCAGAAGAAGTTGTTCATACTGAAGCGACCATACGAGTCATAAATACTCATACTCAACCTAAGTAAAACAGAAACAAGAAACAAGTAACACTTTGTGGGGGCAGCCAAAGGGCCCGTGCAGGAATATTCCTGCAAAAAAAAAAAAGTAGTTCAGGCTTAGGGGTCTTTAATACAAGCCTGACGTATATGCACAGGCTTCCGTCCCCGACAAGACACACTATATACTCTCACTTGGTCTGGGTTCAAGTACATGTACTTATCACTAGGTAGTTAAGCACTAATTATGAAGTACTTGTACTTGCAATTTAATAATCATTTATGTGAAAAATTATGTAAATTTTAATCTGTAAACAACCCTACATCTGTAGTGTTTACAAAGGTGTCAGCATGGAACCCATAGGTGAAGACCATAGCTGCTTCTCTGTAGCTTGCTCCTACATAAGCTCAGTGTCCATGTTGCCTGTTTGTATATAGTCTTGAGCCCCTGTGTTGCCTGCTTACGCATACGCTCCGAGACAAATAAATAGAGCTCAACGTTTCGTGTGTGGTTAACAGAAAATTAAAAGTGAAACTCTATTAACAAAAAGTTCGTTACCTACTAAGTATTGAAAAACTCAAAGTCATAAATCTGCATCACAACAGTGTAAAGGTCAGAGGGTTGGGTCACGTCTCACGGTGCCCAAATGACCTAATATTAATTTCCCTTTATGCTCTGCGCCTCTTCCTTTGTCAGACTTTCTCTAGTCAGGTTTCACATAGCTTAAACGTTTATAACAAAATTACTTTTAAATCTGTATTAAAACCAGAAACATCACCAGTATTATGTGTCATATTTGCTTCCTTCGGCAGTAGCCTCGCCACTCTTTTTTCCCCTTTTTACAATTCAATTTATGCTTTTGATCTCAATTAGTGTTAAGTTTAGTCTATTTTTTTTCCCACTCTTTGCCCGAAAGCTGTGCGTATTAGTGGCTTCAGGCAATATATGTACTCGCTCTATCTATTAATCCGACATTATATTTGTAACTCATTTTCAATGCATGTACCTTTACCTGAATAAATATCTTATTTTATCTTATCTTACCAAGGCAGATTAATATCAATGATAGCGAAGTATTCACTGGATGATAGCAGAGCAATCGCAGAATTATAGGGAACCAATCATTGGATGATAGTGGAGCAATCACAGAGTTATAGTGAAGCAATCACTGGATGATAGCAGAGCAATGCAGAATTATAGCGCAGCAATCATTGAGTGATAGCGCCGGATGAACCCCGAGGCCTAAAAAATTATCGAGTAATTCATCAGTTTAATTTATATACCCCTAATGTATCATCATTGATCGCCTGTTTTCTGTACTCGTCAAGGAGGAAATGGTCGGGAATAGAGTGAATGAGAAAGCCCAGGGAGCAGGGCTGTGGGTCGAGGATAGCCGGGGACTCTATACCACAGACGTCCGCCATTTCACGTCTTCAGCACGCTGCGGGTTAAGGGTAATTTTTAATATACAAATCGGAGCCTGGGAGTTGGTAGTTGTGGAGAAAGGAGCAATGGCGATGTTTGTGGGTGTTGCGCCACATAAGGTGTTGTATTGCCTCAGGTGTTGCATTATTATGCCCCGGGTGATGTGTTGCTTCGGGTGTTGAGCCTGTAAAAGGAGTTTTTACTATGCTCTGTGATATTAATTGCCTTGCTTACACTCGATTCCCTCTCTCTTCCCGTCAACACTCGACTCGCTGTCTCCCCGTCAACACTCGTAACCAGAATAATGACGACGGATTAATGAAGATTAAACCACCCAAGCGGTGGCACGGCCATGAATAGCCCGTAAATTAGCGACGGAATCCACCAATGGTTATAGAGACGTTTGTATAAACTGCCATGTGCCAGTATAACCCCACGACGTATATCACAACACACACTTTATCTCAAGCCCTTTCTTGCTCCAATTTTCCTAAACCCCTTTCTCTCGGACTTCCTTCAACCCTTTTCTCTTGAACTTTCATTAACCTGTTTTAATTGAAGACTGTGATTCTGTTTTCTTTCCAACTGTGTAATTTCCATTGTTAATTGTTTCCTGTTCCGTAAAATCTTCCCTTCTCTTGCGACCATTCAAGATGCTTCAATCAGTCAAGTCTTGCCCCTCGTCACCTCTGAACTACTTGTCTTGCATGGGGGTCCTGACCAGCTTTGATGTCTCGCACGACAGCCATTGTCCTCCTAGTGGGAGCCAGAGCTTATTCTTTAATAAGAGAGGTCGTGGTATCTTCCCTCTGTTTTTACATGCCGCAGCCTCTCCTTTCACTTGACCTGATCTGATACGACTTCTTCTCTCACTGGACCTGACCTGATATGACCTCTCCTCGTCACTTGACGCGTTACAAAAGAGACCTTTTATGTTATAACTCTGTTGTTTAATACTTTATGACAATAATTCTCGTTTGCATAGTTTTATTGAGCTGTATTTCTGAAGGTTTAGTAAGTGAATATGAAGAAGGTGATGTGGTAACTACGGGTGTCTAGCTTGGCGGCCACCACACACACACACACACACACACACACACACACACACACACACACACACACACACACACACATACACACATACACACATACATACATACATACATACATACATATATATATATATATATATATATATATATATATATATATATATATATATACATACACATACACATACACATACACACACACACACACACAATTGTGTGTGTGAAGTGAAGTGAAGTTGGCGTGAAGTCACCAGTGGAGTCCCACAGGGCTCTGTACTCGGTCCTATCTTGTTTCTGATATATGTAAATGATCTCCCGGAGGGTATCGATTCATTTCTCTCAATGTTTGCGGACGATGCTAAAATTATGAGAAGGATTAAAACAGAAGAGGACTGTTTGAGGCTTCAAGAAGACCTAGACAAGCTGAAGGAATGGTCGAACAAATGGTTGTTAGAGTTTAACCCAACCAAATGTAATGTAATGAAGATAGGTGTAGGGAGCAGGAGGCCAGATACAAGGTATCATCTGGGAGAGGAAATTCTTCAGGAGTCAGAGAAGGAAAAAGACTTGGGGGTTGATATCACGCCAGACCTGTCTCCTGCAGCACATATCAAGCGGATAACATCAGCGGCATATGCCAGGCTGGCCAACATACGAACGGCATTCAGAAATTTGTGTAAAGAATCATTCAGAACTTTGTATACCACATATGTCAGGCCAATCCTGGAGTATGCAGCCCCAGCATGGAGTCCATATCTAGTCAAGGATAAGACTAAACTGGAAAAGGTTCAAAGGTTTGCCACCAGACTAGTACCCGAGCTGAGAGGTATGAGCTACGAGGAGAGACTACGGGAATTAAACCTCACTTCGCTGGAAGACAGAAGAGTTAGGGGGGACATGATCACCACATTCAAGATTCTGAAGGGAATTGATAGGGTAGATAAAGACAGTCTATTTAACACAAGGGGAACACGCACAAGGGGACACTGGTGGAAACTGAGTGCCCAAATGAGCCACAGAGATATTAGAAAGAACTTTTTTAGTGTCAGAGTGGTTGACAAATGGAATGCATTAGGGGGTGATGTGGTGGAGGCTGACTCCATACACAGTTTCAAGTGTAGATATGACAGAGCCCGATAGGCTCAGGAATCTGTACACCTGTTGATTGACGGTTGAGAGGCGGGACCAAAGAGCCAGAGCTCAACCCCCGCAAACACAACTAGGTGAGTACAACTAGGTGAGTACAACTAGGTGAGTACACACACACACACACACACACACACACACACACACACATACATACATACATACATACATATATATATATATATATATATATATATATATATATATACGAGGGGGGCCTCGTAGCCTGGTGGATAGCGCGCAGGACTCGTAATTCTGTGGCGCGGGTTCGATTCCCGCACGAGGCAGAAACAAATGGGCAAAGTTTCTTTCACCCTAAGTGCCCCTGTTACCTAGCAGTAAATAGGTACCTGGGAGTTAGTCAGCTGTCACGGGCTGCTTCCTGGGGTGTGTGTGTGGTGTGGGAAAAAAAAAAATAGTAGTAGTTAGTAAACAGTTGATTGACAGTTGAGAGGCGGGCCGAAAGAGCAAAGCTCAACCCCCGCAAACACAACTAGTAAACAACTAGTAAACACACACACACACACACACACACACACACACACACACACACACACACACACACACACACACACCAGCATTATCTCTTTATTTTTCCTAAAAACTCAATCATATTTTATCTCAATTATTTCTAGCTGGAGAAATTCTGGTATTTATTAACACCGATAGAGAATGGCTTCCGCAAAGTTGTGCGATGTTAATCGAGGTAGTTCAAGCCAGTAAATCTTCCGTTAACTCGTGCCTTAACTTAGAAGTCTTGCCGCAGTAGTTTTGTGTGGACGTGTGTGGGGGTATAAGCTGGGGTGTCAAGGCTGAAGACTGAGGACGTGTGGGGGTATAAGCTGGGGTGTCAAGGCTGAAGACTGAGGACGTGTGGGGGGGGGGTATAAGCTGGGGTGTCAAGGCTGAAGACTGAGGACGTGTGGGGGTATAAGCTGGGGTGTCAAGGCTGAAGACTGAGGACGTGTGGGGGGGTATAAGCTGGGGTGTCAAGGCTGAAGACTGAGGACGTGTGGGGGTATAAGCTGGGGTGTCAAGGCTGAAGACTGTGGACGTGTGGGGGTATAAGCTGGGGTGTCAAGGCTGAAGACTGTGGACGTGTGTGGGGGTATAAGCTGGGGTGTCAAGGCTGAAGACTGAGGACGTGTGGGGGTATAAGCTGGGGTGTCAAGGCTGAAGACTGAGGACGTGTGGGGGTATAAGCTGGGGTATCAAGGCTGAAGACTGTGGACGTGTGGGGGGGTATAAGCTGGGGTGTCAAGGCTGAAGACTGTGGACGTGTGGGGGTATAAGCTGGGGTGTCAAGGCTGAAGACTGTGGACGTGTGTGGGGATATAAGCTGGGGTGTCAAGGCTGAAGACTGTGGACGTGTGTGGGGATATAAGCTGGGGTGTCAAGGCTGAAGACTGTGGACGTGTGGGGGGTATACGCTGGGGTGTCAAGGCTGAAGACTGTGGACGTGTGCGGGGGTATAAGCTAGGGTGTCAAGGCTGAAGACTGTGGACGTGTGGGTGTATAAGCTGGGGTGTCAAGGCTGAAGACTGTGGACGCGTGAAGAGTCTGCGAGTTGCGTTTCAAAAAGGCTGTGTTTCATCTCAAAGGCACGAATACGGTCATAAAACTCTACCAGTAATTTATTGCATTCTTGCATCTTTGTGTTCAGGTAATTTATGTGTTCTGTGATATGCACCATGAAAGTTAGATCTTGAACCCCTTCATTACCTTTCAGTTAATGCACATCCTTTTCTTTATGTTCCATTAAAATCTGCATTTCACGAGGGAGTTCATTACAGCGCCTCAGTTCTGCTCCCCGAGTTAACCATGGCATCAGCGTGACCTGGCAGTGAGGAGCCTCATTGTCTTCCAAACACCAGCTGACCTGTCTGCGTTGTTGCTGAACGCTGTCTCTATGACTTCATCCATAATATCCAGTTTTAATGTTTTACGGCGCAACTCTCATGCAACCTTTATGCAATATGCAATGGAAACGGTACAATTCACGTTGTCGTTCACAGCTAGTCTGTTTTTCCTTTAACAGACACCCCAGCTTTTCTCACCATACTATGCGAGGCTCCATCTGTAACTGAACTCTCATATTTTGTTCAGTAGACGCCTAATTTGTCGAACATTCCTACCAAGCTCAACTATAATATTACCTGCTGTTGTTCCTTTCATTGGTATCCACTGCACACACACGTCTGACACCTGCATACGTTCATCAACACAAAATATACACATTGCTTGATGTGCTGTATCAGTTGCAACACAAAAATGCGGTAAACGTTTTTAATTTCCTTCGAGTTGACAAAACTCGTCGCGCGAGCTTCATAGAACCACATATAACTGACGTTTACTGGACTGACCTCCACAAACATCCTTGGCTGCAGGAGCTATAAGAATCATTCCCCACTTTTAACGGACACCGCAGACAAAAATAGTCACTTGCCAAAAAGTATGAATTATTTTTAAAATGTCTTATAGCTGTGGGGTGTAGGAGAGGTTGAACCAACTGGTGGGTCGCGGGCCACATATAAATAATTGACGGGCCACATATAGATAATTGACGGGCCACATATAGATGGGTGACGGGCCACATGCCGCATATTTGACACCCCTGGACAGAATGTTGCAACCCTTGTTTATTTAGATAATCCGTTCAATAATGCTTCAACGCACTGTCAAGAAAGAAACATTTTCAGGATGTACACATTCAAGGAAATATACATACCAGGTAACCCCTAAAGTAACCCTTTGAAGCCATACCAGGTAACCCCTAAAGTAACCCTTTGAAGCCATACCAGGTAATCCCTAAAGTAACCGTTTGAAGCCATACCAGGTAACCCCTAAAGTAACCCTTTGAAGCCATACCAGGTAACCCCTAAAGTAACCCTTTGAAGCCATACCAGGTAATCCCTAAAGTAACCCTTTGAAGCCATACCAGGTAACCCCTAAAGTAACCCTTTGAAGCCATACCAGGTAATCCCTAAAGTAACCCTTTGAAGCCATACCAGGTAACCCCTAAAGTAACCCTTTGAAGCCATACCAGGTAACCCCTAAAGTAACCCTTTGAAGCCATACCAGGTAACCCCTAAAGTAACCCTTTGAAGCCATACCAGGTAACCCCTAAAGTAACCCTTTGAAGCCATACCAGGTAACCCCTAAAGTAACCCTTTGAAGCCATACCAGGTAACCCCTAAAGTAACCCTTTGAAGCCATACCAGGTAACCCCTAAAGTAACCCTTTGAAGCCATACCAGGTAACCCCTAAAGTAACCCTTTGAAGCCATACCAGGTAACCCCTAAAGTAACCCCTTGAAGCCATACCAGGTAATCCCTAAAGTAACCGTTTGAAGCCATACCAGGTAACCCCTAAAGTAACCCCTTGAAGCCATACCAGGTAATCCCTAAAGTAACCCTTTGAAGCCATACCAGGTAATCCCTAAAGTAACCCTTTGAAGCCATACCAGGTAACCCCTAAAGTAACCCCTTGAAGCCATACCAGGTAATCCCTAAAGTAACCGTTTGAAGCCATACCAGTAACCCCCAAAGTAACCCCTTGAAGCCATACCAGTAACCCCCCAAAGTAACCCCTTGAAGCCATACCAGTAACCCCTTGAAGCCATACCAGTAACCCCCAAAGTAACCCCTTGAAGCCATACCAGTAACCCCCAAAGTAACCCCTTGAAGCCATACCAGTAACCCCCAAGTAACCCCTTGAAGCCATACCAGTAACCCCAAGTAACCACATGAGAGCACTAATGTTTCCAGGTAAATATCTGACCCTGCTCAACGCAAACTGCCCACAAAACTGAACCACATAATCTCCTCTTCCGGCTTCTTATTGCCTTAGGTCTGACTGTGATTTCATTCATGAAATGGGAGCTAGAGAACCTCATGCCGATCCTTGCGTCATTCGACGTGAACGCTTTGTTTACCATCATCCTAGTTGGGCGAACTGCTAGTATCGTACTTAAGCACGTGTACCAATAACTGCATCCTCCTCTTCTTCTTCCCTTCCTTCTCCTCTTCTTCCTCCCCTTCGTGCTCCTCCTCTTCTTCCTTCTAAGGTACCTAGAACTATTATGCAAGCTCAGGGCTTGCACGTACCATGGTAAAGTTGCTAATATGGTTCCCTCTGGTGTCATGAAAGCAATCCCTACCTGCAGGTTGTAGCAATGGGGTCCCCACGGTGTCCTTTTTGCCTCTACATTTGAAGTATATGCACGCTACTGGACTCAAGATAGTATGACCGAGCCAGCTTATAGAAACAGGTAAGTCGATGATATATTTATGTGTTAAAGACATGGAAAGACTAGAGAGGCTGATCAGTGACTTCCAAGAAGTCTCTGGTTTGAGGTTTACTGCAGACAAGATAATATACTGATTGTACACTATTGTGTTACGGATGTCCAAGTAGCTGCTACTATTAGAGAAATGGTATAGATATTTATCAAAAACATACCGACAAGGTTAAGGGCATAAATAGCATTAGTGAATGCTTAGAAAGTTGTATGACCAATATTATCGGAAGCTTCCCGTGACGGGCGATCCCCACCGGTTCCACACGGCAGATGGCAAGCGTTCTTCAAGGTAAGATAATTATCAGGAGAAAGTGCTTAGCCATTACTATATGGATATATTACTTGGAAGGGATATGAAGACAAAGATTTGGATTAGCACGATGGAAAAGATTGGTGCCCAACCACTTAGACGGTAGGGGATTGAATGCAGACATGCTAGAAACGAGACCGTCGCTCTACCGTCTAGTCCAAGTGGTTGAAGGCGTTTTCCAAATCATCATAAACAATGGTTATTCCAGCACCAATTTTGATGAGATGATTATTAAGATCTTCAACCACCACCTTACCGAGAGAACTCGTACCCAGGAGTCTTTCCCATAATAATATGAAGACATGTTATATGACGGTGGCCGGGCGCAGGAGCAATATCTCTGGAGCAATACCATCAGTCGTGGAACAGCCGTAACTAAAGTTTGCTCAACAGTTCCTCGGTGCAGTTAATGTCAGTGTGAGGTCTTAAATGATCATCTTGCAGGACAAATCATCCACAATGCGCGCGGTACTTTGCAAAATTTAAGAATCTTTCGTGTTCATCTCTAACACTAGTCTTCTCTACCCCCTCACATTCTACACTGTAGATGTCTTTGATCTTCCACCAAGACTTCTAACAAGAATACCCGAGATAACAAGAACAATAGAAATTAATAAAGTAATAACCTTTCAAGAAACGCCCTGAACGCACTATGCTCAGCACAAACTGCTTAACATCCCTGAGATTAAAATATAAATATCACTCATCATACACGTCTCAACAACTTAATATACTCGACAGTCACATACAACACCAGAGAAAACGCTCCACTCGTCCTGAGCATCAGGCAGACTAACACACTTCCTGTAATCTCAAACACACTTTAAACTCTTTGTCAGAAGAGTATCCTGAACAAATGAAAGTAGTTCATCCCTCAGAGCAATTGTGAGCAGTTGCAAGCTCACACAACATCAGTTCATCATGCCCGCTTGACGAATACATGCTACCGAGGTGTGTAGCAATACCTCAGGAGCATTGGGGGACAATATATACCCACCTCGTGGACGGTGGTGGACCCCATACCCTCCCTTATGGGTGGTGGTGGTCCAGTTACCCCATTGTAACCCTCAACACTACACACACACACCTTATCATTGTAACCATGTACACTACACACTCATCACTGTAACCATCTACACTACACAACACTCTCATAACTGTAACCATCTACATTATACCCCTTCACTGTTGAAGCCATCAACACTACACACGACAGTTGTCATTATAACCGCCACACACACTATGCTCACTACTGTAATCATCATTACACATTATTTTCATTACCTGCCATCTTCACCTTCAGGGCGCCACTGGGCGCCATCTAGGCGGTGTGTGGGCTCTGGAGGCTCTCCACACACTCGTAATGTGAAAATAAAATGCTGGATGATTCTTAATGGGGCTATTCAGCGAGGTTGTAAGTTGTAACCAAGAGCGGGTGTATAGGGGCACGACCCCGGACCCGTGTGTCCTGTCAATGATCCAGCAACCACCAGTCACCCTACGAAGCTTGCTGAGGTTAGCCCCAAGCGTCTGGCCTCCATCCGTGCTCACGTATTCATCATTTTAACCTATTATTTAATGGAAAATATATACCTACACCTCTACGGTGAGTAGATGGTGGTAGTGAGAGAGGAAGGGGAGGGAATAGCAGTGGAGGGGAGTTAATGGGATGGGTGAAGAAGGGAGAGAAGGGGGAGGTCCTCGGTGTCTTGTCTTGTCCTCTACAGCGCGGCATAAAAGTTCCCGGACGTCATCGTGTGGTTTTATCGACCTCACTATAACTTACTGCAGTTGCCGTTGTCTCTCTCTGTTCTGGCTTGATTAACCTTACCCTAATTTTTTGTCATCTATTATTCTTCGTCTTGATTGAAGATGCGCTGTTATTCGTTCTGCTGTGCGAGACAAAAGGCCTCGCACACCCACGCATCTGCAGGTCGCTTTCATTATCATCTCGCTCCGTTAAGCGAGTTTTCGGTACCGGAATAGCATGAGTCATTTTAACGAACGAAGCATTACCTTGCGGTTACCTTGCGTTGATTTCGGGAACCAAAGTCCTCGCGGCCCGGTCTCTGACCACACCGTCTGGTTGCAGGACTGGTCAACCAAGCTGAGGCCTTCAGTGATTTTTTTACCCAACGAGACATTCAGTGTAACTGACTGACTGCAGTTGTAAATTGCCTTAATGTTCTGTATGAGGTCCACCACCGCCCACGGGATGGGTATGAGGTCCACCACCGCCCACGGGATGGGTATGAGGTCCACCACCGCCCACGGGATGAGTATGAGGTCCACCACCGCCCACGGGATGGGTATGAGGTCCACCACCGCCCACGGGATGGGTATGAGGTCCACCACCGCCCACGGGATGAGTATGAGGTCCACCACCGCCCACGGGATGGGTATGAGGTCCACCACCGCCCACGGGATGGGTATGAGGTCCACCACCGCCCACGGGATGGGTATATGAGGTCCACCACCGCCCACGGGATGGGTATATGAGGTCCACCACCGCCCACGGGATGGGTATGAGGTCCACCACAGCCCACGGGATGGGTATGAGGTCCACCACCGCCCACGGGATGGGTATATGAGGTCCACCACAGCCCACGGGATGGGTATGAGGTCCACCACCGCCCACGGGATGGGTATATGAGGTCCACCACAGCCCACGGGATGGGTATATGAGGTCCACCACAGTCCACGGGATGGGTATGAGGTCCACCACCGCCCACGGGATAGGTATGAGGTCCACCATCGCCCACGGGATGGGTATGAGGTCCACCACCGCCCACGGGATGGGTATGTGGTCCACCACCGTCCACGGGATGGGTATGAGGTCCACCACCGCCCACGGGATGGGTATGAGGTTATGAGGTCAACCACCACCCACAGGATGGGTATGAGGTCCACCACCGCCCACGGGATGGGTATGAGGTTCACCACCGCCCACGGGATGGGTATGAGGTCCACCACCGCCCACGGGATGGGTATGAGGTCCACCACAGCCCACAGGATGGGTATGAGGTCCACCACCGCCCACGGGATAGGTATGAGGTCCACCACCGTCCACGGGATGGGTATGAGGTCCACCACCGCCCACGGGATGGGTATGAGGTTATGAGGTCAACCACCACCCACAGGATGGGTATGAGGTCCACCACCGCCCACGGGATGGGTATGAGGTTCACCACCGCCCACGGGATGGGTATGAGGTCCACCACCGCCCACGGGATGGGTATGAGGTCCACCACAGCCCACAGGATGGGTATGAGGTCCACCACCGCCCACGGGATAGGTATGAGGTCCACCACCGTCCACGGGATGGGTATGAGGTCCACTACCGCCCACGGGATGGGTATGAGGTCCACCACCGCTCACGGGATGGGTATGAGGTCCACCACCGCCCACGGGATGGGTATGAGGTCCACCACCGCCCACGGGATGGGTATGAGGTCCACCACCGCCCACGGGATGGGTATGAGGTCCACACAACCCGTACTCCTAATAGAACATTGCATTTTTACGTATACTTTACTCAAGGCCAAAAAATCATCGTACTAGAAAATAGTACCGGCTCGCGAAATTGACTTACTGCTGTTTTCTTTTTCGGGTCCCCTGGTGTGTTAGGTTAGAGGACTTAAGTACAATAGTTTCTTGACGTTTATAAACTTTAGGAGGACAGGTTGGGTTCACCACCGCCTACGGGAAAAGCATGGAGTTCACCGCGATACTAACAAAATTTTTGTTTTATAATTAAACTTCGTCTTAGGTTTTGGCTTGCGGTATGACAGTGTTGATGGATTATGTTGCTACAATATGATTACACTCAACATTCTTTACTAATTTCACGATTTCATTATATATATATATATATATATATATATATATATATATATATATATATATATATATATATATATATATATATATATATATATATATATATATATATATTAGTATATTTTGGTAGCAGTCTTTCCTGTAGATATATATATTATTAAATATGACCGAAAAAGTAGGATTAATAATTCTAACACGAATTTTCTCGATCTTTCTTATGTTTCTTTTCACTGTTGATGGTAATTGAAAAATCAATTCTCCAAAATTCATTTTTATTTCTAGTCTGACGCGACACTTGAACGCGTTTCGTAATAACTTATTACATTTTCAAAGACTTTTAGTTTACACACACACAACTATTACCTGCAAACACTAAACAGAGTTCTTACTATGCTATGATTTAAACAGCTTTCATTTTCATTTTATACCCGCATTTTGGGTGAGGTGATATGTTACAACAGTTTTGGATGAGGTGAGCAAAACTTTCAACACAGGATAGAACACGAAACAATGGGTATTGAAGGTAAGAATGGAAATAATTGCAGAGGGCCTATTGGCCCATATTTCTTGATGCTTCTATATTGGAGCGGAGTCTTGAAGTGGGTAGAATATAGTTGTGCATTAACTGGCTGTTGATTGCTGGTGTTGACTTCTTGATGTGTAGTGCCTCGCAGATGTCAAGCCGCCTGCTATCGCTGTATCTATCGATGATTTCTGTGTTGTTTGCTAAGACTTCTCTGGTGATGGTTTGGTTGTGGGGCAACTCTCTAGATATGATAGAGCCGAATAGGCTCCGGAACCTGTACACCTGTTGAGAGGCGGGACCAAAGAGCCAGAGCTCAACCCCCGCAAGCACAATTAGGTGAGTACACACACACACAGGCAATCCTAATGGTAGTATCTCTGGCGTAAAGGGCGTGCGGTCGGCGGGCGTGGGCATCACAACACCTAATTTTGCCGTTCACGGTATTATCTGGTAATGGCAGCGTGGAAGGTTACCGGAATATGAGGTGAGCTGACCGTCTCGTTCCTGCCTTAGTGTTATCTCCCATTCCCTTCCTCAAGTAATATATATACACGGAGAGGTGTACCGCGCTTCTCGGTCTACATGCACTGAGAGTCGACTTTAGCTCTGGTTCTTTTGTTCTGGACTAAAAAATACTTGCTCGCTGTTCAGTGAGATTTTGTAATGGTATTAATAACCCTCCACACTGATAAGTCCAACGTCACAACCTTCCCACCTCCTGTCAGCTATGAGGGGGTGGGAAAAAGAGGGGTGGAAAGGGAATATTGATGGTTAGTCAGGGCCTTGTCCCATATAGTGTCAGCAACTTCCACCCAGGAGGAGCTGGGTTGTGTACTTTCCTAGTTGTGTCAATCAACTGTCAATCAACTAATGTACAGGTTTCTGAGCCTACTGGGCTCTATCATATCTACATTTGAAGCTGTGTATGGAGTCAGCCTCCACCACATCACTTCCTAATGCATTCCATTTGTCTACTACTCTGACACTGAAAAATTCTTTCTAACGTCCCTATGGCTCCTTTGGGCACTCAATTTCCACCTGTGTCCCCTAGTGCGTGTGCCCCTTGTGTTAAATAGACTGTCTTTATCTACCCTATCAATTCCTCTGAGAATCTTGTATGTGGTGATCATGTCCCCTCTAACTCTTGTCTCAGTGATGTGAGGTTTAATTCCCGTAGTCTCTCCTCGTAGCTCATACCTCTCAGTTCGGGTACTAGTCTGGTGGCAAACCTTTGAACCTTTTATATATACCCGAAACGCTTTGCGTAATAGTGGCTTTAGGCATTGTATGTACTAGCTCTACCTATAAGTCTACCAATCCTTGTAAAAATTTATTGTATGTACCTTACCTAAATAAAATTGTATTGTATTGTATTGTTTAAAGTATAGGCTTATGCTTGACTAGATATGGACTCCATGCTGGAGCCGCATACTCCAGGATTGGTCTGACATATGTGGTATACAAAGTTCTGAAAGGTTAGAGTTTCTAAAGGCCATTCTCATGTTAGACCGGCCTTTAGTTTAGTTTGAACTTATGTTTTTTTGTTCTTCTTGTGTATGTGTGTGTGTGTGTGTGTGTGTGTGTGTGTGTGTGTGTGTGTGTGTGTGTGTGTGTGTGTGTGTGTGCGTGTGTGTGTTAGAAATATATATATAGTATATATATAATTGGATTGGTTAGAAAGGCGGGATTCAAGAGCTAGCAATTCGATTCTGCAGAAAAAAATAGGAAACACACACACGCACTCGCACACTAACGAGTACATTTATATAAAGTTTAATTAAATTTGGAAAAGTGCATATTCCTGGAATAATTTTTTTTAATATTATTGAAGCAAACGAGTTAATAAAGTTTTAAATACTCTCATCTTACTTCACAGAAAATGACGTTGGTTTGTTCTCGCTTTGTAAGAATTGCTAAAAAATAAGAGTGAGTGACGATGGAACTGTGTTGTGTTGTGTTGTAAATGTGACGACGGAGCCTTCCAGCGCTTTTAATATAATTGCCTAAGTAATTAACAAATGCTCCTATGATGGAATTACCTAAAAATGTCCAGAGGACATCGGATTACATTTTATATATCTGTGTGTGAAAATAAATATATATATATATATATATATATATATATATATATATATATATATATATATATATATATATATATATATATATATATATATATATATATGTGTGTGTGTGTGTGTGTGTGTGTGTCAGACCACAAAGGAAGAATTGAAACAGGAATTTCCTTAAGTACTTTCGTATATTAATACATCTTCAGAAGGAAGGATTTAAAAGTCATGTATTGGACATATATATATGCAGGAGAGAGAGAGAGAGGTGAAGTGAAATGAAGTACAATGCAAAAATGAATGGGTATTAGGTGGATAAGAGCCGCATGAGAACCGGAGAAGGCCCATTGGCCCATACGAGGCACATACTATTTTTCCCACATTTTACACACACACACATGTGTGTGTGTGTGTGAGAGAGAGAGAGAGAGAGAGAGAGAGAGAGAGAGAGAGAGAGAGAGAGAGAGAGAGAGAGAGAGAGAGAGAGAGAGAGAGAGAGAGAGAGAACTCGTGTAACCATATGTTACCCCTACTCTGTAATCTGGTTATCCTGCTTGTATGAGGAGGCGTTTATTCCAGAGTTTGAGCTGGACGTGTTGAGTCTCCCCTGACGCCCTCCTGACGGCCTCCGCACTCCGCTTGCATTTACCTTTCAATCTTCATTTTTTCCCCTCGGCAGGTATTGTGCTTCCCTCTCATCCCCCACCTCTGACACCGCCTTGCCTCGTCACTTTCCTTCCCATCCCCTGTTCCACCCTTGCCTTCCTTCCTTCCTTCCCCATCCCATGCCCTCTTTTCTCCCCTCCTCGTTTTTCGCTCGTTTTATTTTTTACACGCCTTTGTCTCCCCCATCCATTTTTTTAGCTCTTACTTTTCAGGTGTGTGGAGCCGTTCTTCCTGTGCGAGATTGGCCGTTCATCTTGGGTCTCTGAGGGGGGGGGGGGGGGGGGGAGCTGTGTTTTTATGGATGTGTTTGTGTGCTTGTACATGCGGAGTGTTTGACGCATGTATCGTGGATTGGGACATGACAGGGACCCGTAGTAGGCAAGCACTATTAGGTGTGATAACTACACACACACACACACACACACACACACACACACACACACACACACACACACACACACACACACACACACACACACATACACACACACACACACACAAACACACACTCCTGGAGTATGCGGCCCCAGCATGGAGTCCGTACCTTGTCAAGCACAAGACGAAGCTGGAAAATGTCCAAAAGTATGCCACTAGACTAGTCCCAGAACGAACAGGCATAAGTTACGAGGAAAGGCTGCGGGAAATGCACCTTACGACACTGGAAGACAGAAGAGTAAGGGGAGACATGATCACAACCTACAAAACCTCAGGGGAATCGACCGGGTAAACAAGGATAAACTATTCAACACTGGTGGTACGCGAACAATGGTACACAGGTGGAAACTGAGTACCCACATGAGCCAAAGAGACGTTAGAAGGAACTTTTTCAGTGTCAGAGTAGTTAACGGATGGAATGCATTCGGCAGTGATGTGGTGGAGGCTGACTCCATACACAGTTTAAAATGTAGATATGATAGAGCTCAGTAGGCTCAGAAATCTGTACACCAGTTGATTGACAGTTGAGAGGCGGGACCAAAGAGCCAAAGCAAGCACAAATAGGTGAGTACAAATAGGTGAGTACACACACACACACACTTAACAAAGGGCTCACAATTTACGACAGCCCCAATTACTATCACTTCAGGTTCCGTGTTGATCCTTTGTTGGGTTTATTTAGTCATCATCGCCTCCTCTTCCTCCTCCTATTCCTTATCAAATCGATCTTTTTTGTTTATTCTCGTAATTTCCTCCTCTTCGCCATATTTCACCTTCGTGTATCTCTCCGTATAATTTATTTTCATCGTGTAATAATTCACATGTTCGTCTTTGGGTCATCCATCATATTTGTTCACTAGGCGGAATACCTGGCGGTGCACGGGTCAACCCTCTCTCTCTCACACTCTTGCTGCTTCTCTCTCTCTCCCTCCCTCCAACTCTCTCTGCTTCTCCCCCTCCCTAACACACTCTCTCTCTGCTTCTCTCCCTCCTTCCCACTCTCTCTGCTTCTCTCCCTCCCTCACATACTCTCTCTTTGCTTCTCCCTCTCGCTCCGTCCCATTTTCTGGTCTATTGTATCTCTCTCCCATTCTCTCTCTCAGGAGGCAAAAGATGCTACAGCAACATTCATTGTCGTCAACGTTGAAACAACGTCAACACATTTCATCAATTTCCCAAAATACATAGATTCAACAATAATTGTTTTGGTGAATTTTTTTAACTTTTCATTACTTCGTTTGTAGGTTGAACTGTAACAATTTTATATTATGTTGTAAGCTATAACATTGTTCTTTGTCTGTCTGTCTGTGTGTCTGTTTGAGAAAGCACCACCTCACTTAACTACCCATGGCTGTTCACTGACTACAAACAACGAGTTCAACTCCTTGAACTGTATGGTATGGAATGATGTTCTCCGTATATGTATTATGCATACATGGTTTATGTTGATTGTTTTTCGTAACAATAGACACTTCATTCTTAAGATATGTCGCACTGCGTAGCATCCTGCCTTGCTCCGGACACAATGCGTAGCATCCTGCCTTGCTCCTGACACAATGCGTAGCTTCCCGCCAATTGCTCCTGACACTAATTAATTATATATATTTAATATACTAGAACTAGGGAAGGTTAGGTTCGGTTGATGCCTTTTCCAAAATTAACACTATATGACATCTGTACACTAGCCCTCGACCCCTCCTAGGACCACTCTGTACTCACCTATTTGTACATGCAGGCTCGAACATCGACTAATGGATCCCGCTTTTCTAGCCATCGGTTGCTTACAGCAATGACTCCTGTCCCATTTCCCTATCATAACCAGTTTTAAAATTATGAATATAGTTTGCTTCCACAACCTGCTCCTTAAGTGCATTCCATTTTCCCACTACTCTCACGCTAAAAGAAAACTTCCTAACATCTCTGTGATTCATCTGAGTTTCCAACTTCCACCCATGTCCCATCGTTCTGTTAATATTACATGTGAACATTTCATCTATTTCTACTTTGTCAATCCCCCTGAGTATTTTATACATTCCAATCATATCCCCCCTCTCCCTTCTTTTTTCTAGTATCGTAATGTTCAGTTCCTTCAGGTGCTCTTCACATCGCATCCTTCGTTACTCTGGGACAAGCCTCATCGCAAACTTCTGAACCTTTTCCAGTTTCCTTATGTGTTTCTTCAAGTGGGGATTCCATCATGGCGCGGCATACTCTAAGACTGGCCTCACGTAAGCAGTATAAAGCGCCCTAAAAGCCTCCTCACTTAGGTTTCTGAATGATATTCTAACTTTTGCCAGTGTAGAGTACGCTGCTGTCGTTATCCTATTTATACGTGCCGCAGGCGT
The DNA here is from genome assembly GCF_040958095.1 of Procambarus clarkii. Lineage (NCBI taxonomy): Eukaryota > Metazoa > Arthropoda > Malacostraca > Decapoda > Cambaridae > Procambarus > Procambarus clarkii. The sequence continues at coordinate 733,439 of NC_091217.1, read as the reverse complement.
TAGATTAGGTGTTACGTCCACTCCATTTACTTTACATTTGCTCGTGTTAAACTCCAGCAGCCATTTCTCTGACCATCTCTGCAACCTGTTCAAATCCTCTTGGAGGATTCTACAATCCTCATCTGTCACAACTCTTCTCATTAATTTTGCTTCATCCGCAAACATCGACATGTAGGATTCTACTCCTGTAAACATGTCATTCACGTATATTAGAAATAGAATTGGTCCCAGCACCAATCCTTGAGGTACTCCACTCGTTACTGTTCGCCAGTCCGATTTCTCGCCCCTTACCGTTACTCTCTGGCTCCTTCTTGTTAGGTAGTTTCTTACCCATGCTAGGGCCTTTCCACTTACTCCTGCCTGCCTCTCAAGTTTGAATAGCAGTCTCATGTGCGGTACTGTATCAAAGGCATTTTTTTGGCAGTCCAGAAATATGCAGTCTGCCCATCTTTCTCTGTCATGCCTTATTCTTGTTATTTTATCACAGAATTCTAAAACGTTTGTCAGGCATGATTTCCCTTTCCAGAACCCATGTTGATGTTTGTTTACACACCTAATGCTCTCCAGGTGTGCAACAAATCTTAGCCTAATTATTCTTTCAGTATTTTGCAGGGATGCTTGTCAGTGATACAGGGCTGCAGTTAAGTGCCTCCTCTCTATCTCCTTTTTTGAAAATCGGTACGACATTTGCCTTCTTCCATCAACTGGGCAATTCTCCCGATAAGTGGCTCATTAAAGATCATTGTCAGAGGCACGCTGAAGGCCTATGCTGCCTCTTTTAGTATTCACGGTGATACTTTGTCTGGTCCAACCGCTTTAGTTGTATCCAGTGTTGTCAACTGTCTCATTACCTCCTCTGCTGTCACCTATATATCTGATAATCTTAAATCTATGGTAATCTCTTCTAACAATGGGAGCTGCTAAGGCTCGGTTGTGAACACTCCATGGAAACTGGCATTCAGTGCCTCGCAGATTTCCTTGTCACTTTCTGTATATGCCCCTTCTGTTTTTCTTATTCTTGTCACTTGGTCGTTCACCGGCATTTTTCTTCTTATATTGTTATGTAGTAATTTAGGTTACTTTTTCACTTTGATCGTAATATCATTCTCATAATTTCTTTCCAATACTCTTCGTATGTTAATGTAATCGTTCCTAGCTCTGTTGCATCTGATCCTGTTGTCCTCTGTCCTTTGCCTTCTGTACTTCCTCCACTCCCTCCTGCATCTCATTTTTGTTTCCTGACACTGTCTATCAAACCATAGGTTATTATATTGCCTCCTGCTTTTTTCCATTAATTGTTGGTATAAGTGTCTCTTCAGCCTCCTTACTTTTCCATATGACTAGATTCATGATATCTTGCACTGTTTTCCTCTAATTTCTTCCTCCCACTGCACTTCTCCCAGATAGTCTTTTATCCTTCGCAGTTCCCTTTCCTGTAGCCAACTCTCCTTTCCCAGACCTCTTGTCCCTTGGTCACAATTTTAAGTTCCATCATGTAGTAGGACACAATGTTCACTGGCTTCTAGTGGTATTTCAGTTCCAAATTCTCGATGTCTTCTACATTCTTCTTTTACAATCTGGATGAAAATCAAGGTCTAATAGGCTCGGTGTATCCCCTGCTCTTTTCCTTGTGTCTTCCTTCACATGCTGTGTTAGGAAATTCCTGTTTATAACGTCTACTAACTTTACTCCCCACGTTTTTTCCCAGCCATGGGGCTTATTCCTTGATTCCCAATTGATCTCTCCGTGATTTAGGTCCCCCTTGACCAGCAGTTTCGCTCACATTCTGTGAGCTATTGTTGCTGCCCTCTGCAGTTCATCAATATATGCCTTGTTATTGTCATCATACTCCTGCCTGGGCCTTCTGCCTGTTTGGTGGGGGATTGTAGATAACCAAGATCACAATCTTCTTCCCATCTGCTGTCAGAGTTCCATATATGGAGCTTGTGCTTTCATTGGTACCCTGATTTTCCAGGTCTTCAAACTTCCATTTCTGCTTTATTAGGAGTGCCACTCTCCCTCCCTGTCTCCGTGTCCTGTCTTTTCTTATAACCTGGATCCCCTCTGGAAAGATAGCATCCAAGATCATGCCATTTATATTAGTTTCCACTATTGCAACTATGTCTGGATCTGCCTAACTCTTTCTTTTATTTCTTCTGCTTTATTGGATACCCCATCAGCATTTGTGTACCAAACCTTGAGCCTCTTCTTGGAAACTGATACCAGAGTGCATTCCTTCTCTGGGGAGGATCTAGGGGGGTCTGGGGGTATCTGGGGGGGTGCCAGGGGGGCGAGTGGGATCTGGGCATCTAGGGGTAGGAAGGGCATAATGGGTCTGAAAATTAGGGAGGGTTTGAATGGTATAGGGGTGGGGGGTTGAGAGGTTGCCTGATGCTGGGAGTCAGATAAAGGTTGAGAGGTTGGTGGGGGAGAAGAATAGTGAAGGAGGGGGGCTGAGTGGAGAATGGAGCATGGGTGTTGAGAGTGGAAGAGAGGTTGTAATAGTCTGGGGGGAATCAGGAGTAGGTGTGGGTTTTGGGGTAGAAGAGGGGAAAAGGTGAGGGGGGTCACAAGGTGAGGGGCTCATATGGGAGATGGGGTGCAGAGGAGGGGTGAGGGTTGAGTGGGGTTTGAGGGTGAGGGGAAGAGGGGAGCATTGGGAGCTGGGATGGAGCAGATGGAATTGAGTGCAATGGGGGGGGGAGGGTAGAAGGGGCAGGAGAGTTGCAGGGGGTTAACAGGGGAGGAGGGGTGGGAAGATTGGTTTGGGGAGGGTATGGCTTGGCCTGATAGAGTCATTGAAAGGTGCAATGTAGCAGGTTGAGTTGGGTGCAAGTGTGAAGGAATGGGCAGGGGAGTTGTTGGGGGTTGCAGCAGGGAGGGTGGATGGGAGGGCTGACTCGGGGAGGGGTGTGACTTGGGAAGGTGTGGTGGGGCTGGTAGGGAGGCGAGGGTTTCGGTGGCGTGTAGGCCAGTTCTCCTTGCGGGCTATTTGTTCATCTTTCGTCATATACCTCTCAATAAACACATTGTAATGGGCTTTGCTGCCCTGAGTAAATGTTTGTTCTTCATTATGTAATCCACTACTTCTTCATTAGAAAATTGTACCATGGCAGGTCGATTCTTGTTACAATTGAAAGGTCCAATCCGGCGGCTGAGTTCCACCTCGTTTCCTGCTATCTTGGCCCTAATAAATCTCAACATCTCATGCAATTCAAATTTTTCCATTTCTAGCCATTCATGCCTTGATGTTGCCCTAGCTTCAAATAATCCTTGGAGGATAACTGACCGCCTTCTCAGTGATTCACTCTCATGCTGGTAGCCCCCTCCCCTGGATATCCCCTGTCCCTCCCACACTCACTAATCCATCCCCCACTAATCCACTGTCCCTAGGCATGCTGTTAGTCCTGCCTAATTCATTTGCAAGCCGAGCACATTCACTCTCCTATGCTTCCTTACTCTTCCTAATTTCTCCTTATATATAGTCCGCCAGCTCTTGTTTCTGTCTCTCAACCTCGTCCTGTATTTGGTGAAAGATCTCACTTTTAATACCCTGAATTAGATCCTCTATCCAAACGTTCCTCCTCTTAACAAATTTCCCTATCAGCTTATCTACAAACCTATCCTTCTCGTCCCTGCTACTGCTTGACCTAGAGGCCCTTCCTGATTTCGTCATTGAGGCAAACAACCTTAGCCAACAGGCGCTCCAATTACCTTGCACGATCTGCTACACAAACGGCGAGCAGGTACCCAGGCATCTCTCCACGCGGTGTGTCAAATAAGGGTTTGCAGCCAGCGTAAGGTCATGGTCGGTCACAGATTGAAGCTGGTGAGGTCACGGTCAGCATGAGGTCAGCTTCACTACTTCACAATTGCCACAATGTGTTCAACATTTATTATCAATGTATTTCTACGTTCTTTCTTTCTTCACTTATGATTTGAGTCAGTTTACTAGTTATTCATTCACTCGTATACACTTTTTCACTTCAATGTATTCTGATTATCCCTTCCAATTCACTAGTAACCCAGGAGGAGCTTCCCAACCCATGTCCCATCCACCACGACTGACGACTATTGACTCTGTACAGAGTCGGTGTGTCTATACTTGGTGAGTCGGTACAGTGTCTGTACTCTGTGTACACACTCCTGGGACACCTCTACAGACTCACCAGACTTAGTACTACATGAAAAATCGGAGGCAGAAAATGCAGAAGAAAAATAGAAAAATGAAGAGTTTAAATGCAATTCCTTGAAGACCAATACACTATTTCCAGAGGGAGGAGAAATGGGGAAAATATGAGTGAGAGGAGACCAACGGGTGTCCGCCTGGTGGGTACTCCGTCCCCAGGGTACACCAGGGCTGGCCCAGACCTCAATTTGTATATTACACTTCTATGTGATTTGTGACATGCTGGTGCTTCTTAACCTTCTGCTTCTCCCCCTTCCCTCTTCCTTCTCCTCCTCCTTTCTTTCTCCTTTCTCCAGCTTTAGACTACTTGTCCTGCTTATGCCTGCCCCCCCCCTGATCCTCTCTGTTGACCCTCTGACCCTCTCTGCCTCCCAACACCCCCCCCCCTCCTAACCTCTTCTGACCCTTAGGTATCTATATTCAACCCCACCACCTCTGGACCTTCCATCCTTCTCTTCCCCTGACCCACTTTCCTGATTCCTTGATCCACGTCCCTCTCCTTCTTGACCCCCTCCCCTTGAACCCCACCACCGACCACATGACCCACACTCGAAACTTGTCCCCCCCCCCCCTCGATACCATGAATAACATTCCTGACCTCCTGATCGTCCCCCCTGACCCCCCCCCCCCTCACTCTAACTTACGACCCCCCCCCCCAAAAAAAAACATCTCCAGACACGCTGACCCACATCTTCGACCCCATGACCAAACCCTACGGTTTTTACTGAAAGTGTGTGTTTGGAGGTGTGCAGTGTGGTTGATGCTAGGAGTTGGTCTCCATCTCGCCTATAGCCCTCCGAAAATCTGGGCATTGAAAAATAATAACATTTCCTACCTTTAATTGAGAGTTGGCTCAGTTTAGGGTGGGAATATATGTACTCTCTTCCAAAACGGTGTGCAGCCTTCCTGTAAATGTGTGGCCACGTCTGTGGTAGAAAATAATAATAATAATAATAATAAACTGGTATATTCCAGCCTTCCACCTGGCATATTCCAGCATTTTCTGGCATGTGTGAAACTACATTATGTCCCTTTTGTTCCATATGTGCAAATTCCTTTTTGCATAATATTTGCACATTTTTTGTCTTGTGTATTTCCGTGGTAATATTTATAACTTGTTTCTTGGAGCCATCAGTACTTTATGTTATAGTTCCTCCTTTTTTATTGAAGTTCTTTTTTCCCACTTTGGTTCTCATTGCTAATATTATCGTTTGATTCTCATTATTGCCGTTATTATTGTGTGTCTCGACACACTGTTCGTCCACACTATTATTGTAGTGCTCCAGTTCTTGCAGGTTTGTTCGTTGTCTAACGTTACTCCTCCCAGTCTGTGTATATACCTGGTAATTCCCTAGTAACGGCTAGTCTATATATGCCTCGGGCAGACCACTCATCAACTTGACTAGGACTGCCCACATCGGTCTGTCATTGTAACACATCCAGTGCTTTCCATTTCTGTGTATGTGTAATGTGAAGATAATTCTGTACAGTTCAAGGTTTTTATTTTGTAATGCCTAGAGTTTTCTTATTTGTAATGTCTACAGTATTCTAATTTGTAATGTCTACAGTATTCTTATTGTAATGCCTACAGTATTCTTTCGAAATTACTCAAGACAACTCCCTCAGTCTAGAGAGCTACTAAGGGCTGCTTCCTGGGGATGTACTCACCTATTTGTGCCTGCAGGATCGAGCATTGACTCTTGGATCCCGCCTTTCCAGCCATCGGTTGTTTACAGCAATGACTCCTGTCCCATTTCCCTATCATACCTAATTTTAAAAGTATGAATATAGTTTGCTTCTACAACCTGTTTCCCAAGTGCATTCCATTTTTCCATTACTCTCACGCTAAAAGAAAGCTTCCTAACATCTCTGTGACTCATTTGAGTTTCCAGTTTCCACCCATGTCCCCTCGTTCTGTTATTTTTACGTGTGAACATTTCATCTATTTCCACTTTGTCAATTTCTGTGTGTGGTGTGTGAGTGTGAGTGTGTGTGTGTGTGTGTGTGTGTGTGTGTGTGTGTGTGTGTGTGTGTGTGTGTGTGTGTGTGTGTGTGTGTGTACTCACCTATTTGTGCCTGCAGGATCGAGCATTGACACTTAGATCCCGCCTTTCTAGCCATCGGTTGTTTACTGCAATGACTCCGGTCCTATTTCCCTATCATATCTAGTTTTAAAATTATGAATAGTTTCCACAACCTGCTCCTCAAGTGCATTCCATTTTTCCACTACTCTCACGCTAATATGCAGTCTGCCCAGCCCTCTCTTTCTTGCCTGGTCATAGAATTCAATCAATTCTGTGAGGCATGATCTGCCATCCCCGAACCCATGCTGATGTTGTGATACAAAGTTCTTACGCTCCAGATGTTCCACTAGCTTTTTTTCGCACAATCTTCTCCACCACCTTGCATGGTATGCAAGTTAGTGACATTGACCTGTAGTTCAGTGTCTCCTGTCTGTCACCCTTCTTGAATACCGGGACTGTATTAGCCATCTTCTAAATTTTTGACAGTTCACCTGTTACCAGTGATTTGTTATACACCATGGCAAGTGGCTGGCAGAGTTTCTGCTCCTTCCTTTAGAATCCAAGGTGAGATTTCATCCGGGCCTATAGCCTTTGTCACTTCCAACTTTAGCAGATGCTTTCTCACCTCCCTACTGGTAATGACAAATTCAACTAGTAGTGATTGATTAGATATTCCCTCTCCTATCTCTGAGCCTTCGCCTTCCTCTAGTGTGAAGACCTGGAATTTCTTATTGAGTTCTTCGCACACTTCCTTGTCGTTTGTATTAAATTTGTCTACCCCTATCCTCAGTTCCATTACCTGTTCCTTCACTGTTGTTTTTCTCCTGATGTGGCTGTGCAGCAATTTACGCTGAGTCTTTGTATTGCTTGCTATGTCAATTTCATATTGTGTTTCTGCCTCTCTTCTCACCCTGACGTATTCATTTCTGGTGCTCTAGTTTGTGTGTGTGTTAGAGAGGTCATTTAAAACACAAAATAAATACGATGAAGCAAGCCTGACATGTAACCAGGGGCGCGAGCGGCCGGCCTGGCAGGTCACTAACACACCCTCCTCTCTAATCTTGATTTTTGACCCACAGTCGCCAGAAGTGACTCGTTTAGCTTTTGCTCGAGCATTTAAAACACTTCATGGCGAAATGCAGCTCCATATATTTCTCAGCTCTGTTCATGACACAGACTGACACAGCGCCTCCTGGTACATGATTCCTCATAGGATTCCTGGCGGCCCCACAACATTTATTTACCAAGAATTATCCAAATATCTGTAAATACCATTTGCTACGAAAGTAAAATTTAAACCTACATTCACCAGAGCCAATCATCATTTCTTTCGTTTACCCTTTGAATACCTCCCAAGTCTAATTTGATCCATATCAACATAATTTTCGACTGGGAAATATTTGACTAATTTTCTCTTAGATTTACATAAAATATTTTGAGTTGTGATTTATATATTTGGTTTTGTAAAAAAAAAAAAACACTAGGGAAGTCCAAGGGCAGAAATCTTCTGACTAATTTACAGGGTAAAAGCTCACCCGCCCACAGCCTGTTTACCTTTTACCCCTTGCTTGTTTTACACAGAACATGATCCGTTAATTACACAGTTACACTAACGTGATGCATCAAATGAACAAATCCACAAGGGCCGTGACGAGGATTCGAACCTGCGTCCGGGAGCATCCCAGACACTGCCTTAATCGACTGAGCTACGACAGTTGACTGAGCCATTTACCCTGTCGTAGCTCAGTCGATTAAGACAGTGTCTGGGATGCTCCCGGACGCAGGTTCGAATCCTCGTCACGGCCCTTGTGGATTTGTTCATGATCCGTTAATTGTTTTCCATCCAAATTCCCTGTTTCTGGTGGGTATACAGAGGGAAGGTCAACAGTGAACGGTGCTTAATTCGTCCCACCATACCCAGGGTAGGAACCTGGGTCTTCTCGCTTGTGGGGCGAGTGGGTGAGCACGCTGACCTTTGACGTCATTGATAGACCTTAGATAATTAGTGTTCTATCTTTTGGGATTTTCCTTTCTAACTGTTCTTTCATGTTTTGAGTTTGGTGTTTACTCTGTACGGGATCACACCAGGCTGTGGTCGTTTGAAAATGCCATCTACATTATCCTACACGCGAGCAGTGTTTGCTGTCCGCACCCTCCTGGCTCCCACAGCAGTGTACACACCTGTTAAGGCTTCTTAGTTACTCTACAGTCAAGATGTCCCTCTAAGGCCCGACCCCCAATCTAGCCAGATGCTGGATAATGTTAATCAGTTCCTGGTCTAAATGTAGCAGTTGATCAAGAAAAAGAGGACTAGTAAAACTATGAGGCAAACTAGAGAACATAATAACACGGGCTAATAAAAGCTACATTGAAATTACACAAAGTTCACAGAAACTGTGGCAGTAATTTCCCGCTCCAGTACACAGGGCAGGCGGGTGTAACAACGTAATATCACAAAAATGCACTTGTTTAACACCAGTTACACTTTCTGGGTAATGTCTCTCAAAAGTGGCCACATGTACTTCTCTCTCACTACACAGATGTCAACAGTGATAACTTCCTAAACTGATGCACTTAAATGCCTAACTCTGGCTGTCTATGTACCGAATAAGAGAAGGAAAGTAGGGTACTGAGGCGGTACTAATGGCACGACCCACACCGCTCCCGACACGTCCTCGTGCCAACACCCAACTACCATTTTACACCAGCTCCAGGTCAGGCCAAATCAGATTGTTGTAAGACAATCTGATTTCGATTATCTTACTTACTCTTGTAATTAACTAATTACAACTGTATGACCTTCCTGACATTACCAAAGTTACATTAAAACATGTAATCAAGTGACAGAATTATCAACCCATTCACCAAAATGCCCTAAATGAGAGTACAATTATATTGTAGATTCTCAGCTGGCATATCTCGGCACAGCTTGACTGATTGTTGCGGCTAGTTTTTTGTGCACCCCATAATCATTCTGTGAGCGGTAGCGCAAAAATTATTGCTGTTGCCAAATTTCCTAACCCCTTGCAGTAACAGACTCTACTCCTGAACATAACCTTGCAAACTCGACACTATTTCAGCCATCACATATTCCTAACATCATGCAAACACACACGCCAGCAACACTCAATGTTTACCCAAATATGGGCTCCCGAACACAGATACCTTTCATAGATCATGCAACAACTGCCAACATTGCTTGCCTCTCCACTCAAAGTTTTTTCCTCTGAGCGGACGAAAAACCTCCGAGTTTTGCTCAAAACCCGATAACAGGTTTATCCATCCGGCTTTCCTACATAACTGTTACATAGAGTAACACATACAATACTGTTATTCAGGCCTTTAATAATTCTATAACTATTGTCTGAGACCCATATGTAAATTTGCATACAATATTACTTTAGTTTCAACCATTTAAACACTTTAATCATATATGCAAATTAACGGAAGCCTAATGCAAATTTCCTTGTAGATTTATTCACTCCAATATTTCCTCTTTGACAAAATGACGTAGGCATGAAGACTGCTTGGAATACAGTAATTATCAATATACTGTATAGGAAGTGAAAATAATCACTGATTGTTCTCTAATGCAAAGTTAAGTTGGCTACTGCTAACTGATCACGGCTCAGTACCTGAGCCACAACACACACCTTCCTCAGTACCTGGCTCCCATAGCTCAACACACACCTGTTACTCCCACAGCTCAACACACCTGTTACTCCCACATTACCCGGCTCCCACAGCTCAACACACACCTGTTACTCCCACATTACCTGGCTCCCACAGCTCAACACACACCTGTAACTCCCACATCTCAACACACCTGTTGCTCCCACATTTCCCGGCTCCCACAGCTCAACACACACCTGTTACTCCCACATTACCTGGCTCCCACAGCTCAACACACACCTGTTGCTTCCACATTACCTGGCTCCCACAGCACAACACACACCTGTTACTCCCACATTACCTGGCTCCCACAGCTCAACACACCTGTTACTCCCACATTACTTGGCTCCCACAGTTCAACACACACCTGTTACTCCCACAACTCAACACACACCTGTTACTCCCACAGCTCAACACACACCTGTTACTCCCACATTACCTGGCTCCCACAGCTCAAGACACACACCTGTTGCTCCTACATTACCTGGCTCCCAAAGCTCAAGACACACACCTGTTGCTCCTACATTACCTGGCTCCCAAAGCTCAAGACACACACCTGTTACTCCCACATTACCTGGCTCCCACAACTCTCTCCTTCAGTGGTCATGTTAGTTTTGTTTTCTCGTCACTTGACGAGTTACGAGTTACCACTTCGAGTCCTGATGATTCCGCCCACCGGCTCATGTCTCATCATTTTAACACATGTGACAGAACCACGACCCAGCAAACATCGTTACTGTTACTGCTGATACTCTGACGCAACGTCGTAACAACGTAAAAAGAAACGTCGTGGTTACGTTGAATGTGTGCGTAGAAACGTTTACTTACGTCAACCCAGATGTACTCGGCTGGCCTTAAACATGAACTTTACAAGATACACAAAACGCCAGAAGCAAGAGACTTTCACACACACACACACACACACACACGTCATATTCCCTTGACGTAATGATCACTTTCCTGTCAGAAACTACCTACTAATTACCTCTCAACAGCCTTCCTGTAATTACTGGGCAATGAGTAATGGCGAGGCCCGCCGTAATGAGGCTCAGCTTATACCAGGTTACGACCTAATTGTTGAACTGATGTCTTTCCAGATTATGGGGTTGTTAGTGAGATATTGATTTTTGGGGTGGGTGCCCCCCCTTCATGCAGGGGGGGGGGCACCCACAGGTGTTCCCCCCACAGGTGCCCAGGTGTAACAGGTGTAATTTCCCCAGGGGTGTAGTGGGCTGCAAGGACTGACGTGGAGGATCCCTGCGGGGTATGTTGGGTCCCCCAAGGGTGCTTGGGGTGTCGTGGACCCTCGAGGGTGTGGTTGGCCACTCAGGAAGGTGGGTGGGCCCCCAGCAGTGTGGTGGACCCCCAGACGTGTAGTGGGACACCAGAGGTGTGGTGGGCCCCCAGACGGGCCCCCAGGGACGTGATATACCACAAAACTGTTCCACACTCACATCAGGAGGAAAACAGCAGTGAAGGAACAAGTGATGAAACTGAGAAAAGGGGAGAACAAACACACAGAGAATGACAAGGTGTGTGAAGAACTAAACAAGAGATTCAAGGAGGTCTTCACAATAGAGCAAGGAGAAGTCCTTGTACTGAGAGAGGAGGCGGTAAACCAGGAAACCTCGTAGAAACTTGAGCACGCCAGAGATGAGGTCAAAAGGAATATGTTGGAAATACCTATATACTCACAGATATCTGACTTGCTCAAAACTAGAAGGACTTGAAAGTACCTGGTTTGCAAACAACTAAAAACGTTGTCACATGCGAAACATTTTCATCACACACATCAGTAGAGTCTCCAGCTCTCTTTCGCTGTACAATCCAACGTTTTCTGTCACCTTAGAGAGAGATGGATCAATCCCCCCCCCCCTCCTCTCTCTCTCTCTCTCCCGACCCCTGCGCATCACTGCCCAATTAACAATGCAAACAAAGACACAACTTCTATTTTTAAATGTTTTAGTGGATTTTGTGAGTCTCATTGTCTGTACTGTGACGCTTTTCATTTCCGGCTGATGATCGCAATTTGCAATCGGAACATTTGTAGCCTTTTTCAGACTTGGCACTTATCTATATTCGTTGATTTTGATATCTCAAATTATACAAGCTTTGAAGGCACATCTCATATGATGATACACACACACACACATCATATATATATATATATATATATATATATATATATATATATATATATATATATATATATATATATATATATATATATATATATATTTATATATATATATATATATATATATATATATATATATATATATATATACTGCCCAGACAGGTACAAGAGGAGTGTAGTTAACGCTTATGTCGACCGTGCTCTTAGCCACAGCTCAGAATGGAAGCAAGTCGACGAAGAACTCTGTAGGGTAAGGCAGGTCCTAGTCAACAACAGCTTCTCCAATGGTTTCGTGGAAGACAACATAAGAAGGAAAGTGAAACGCCATGCAACCTCTGAAAAGACAACGAACACAACACCTATACCCCCTTATTAGACTATTTTACAGGAACTTCTTTTCCACAGCCCATAAAACGGAGGAAAGGGTCCTGAAAGATATTGTTAGTAGAAACGTTATCCCTACAGACAAAAATCAGAAGATACAACTGACAATTTACTATAAAACGAAAAAAACGGCCAGCCTACTCATGAGAAACTCTCCAGACACAAAGCAGAACGCTTTAAAAGAGACCAACGTCGTCTATGCCTTCAAATGCCCTCTTGGGGACTGTAAGCCTCAAAAAACTCAGTATATAGGCAAGACAACAACATCTCTTTCCAGGCGTTTAACGATGCGTAAGCAACAGGGCTCCATTAAGGAACATATAATCTCTTCCCACAACCAAACCATCGCCAGAGAAATCTTAGCAAACAACACAGAAATCATCGATAGATACAGCGATAGCAGGCGGCTTGACATCTGCGAGGCACTACACATCAAGAAGTCAACACCAGCAATCAACAGCCAATTAATGCACAACTATATTCTACCCACTTCAAGACTCCGCTCCAATATAGAAGCATCAAGATATATATATATATATATATATATATATATATATATATATATATATATATATATATATATATATATATATATATATATATATATATATATGCGAACAAGCCTGAATGGTCCCCAGGACAATATGCAACTGAAAACTCACACCCAGAAGTTCAGGCTTGTTCGCATTTGTGTTCCTCACGTGTGCCCCAAAGAATGAGGTGATTTGGTAAAATGCTATGCCCAAGATTACTATCCGAGTGCCGGCGGTGGGGTGGTTCAAATAGCTTAGGCTATCACCTCATTTTGTCCGGTCGTGATGGTCAAGTGGATTAAGGCGTCTTGTACATACCAGTTGCGTTGCTCCTGGGAGTATGGGTTCGAGTCACTTCTGGGGTGTGAGTTTTCAGTTGCATATTGTCCTGGGGACCATTCAGGCTTGTTCGCATTTGTGTTCCTCACGTGTGCCCCAAAGAATGAGGTGATTTGGTAAAATGCTATGCCCAAGATTACTATCCGAGTGCCGGCGGTGGGGTGGTTCAAATAGCTTAGGCTATCACCTCATTTTGTCCGGTCGTGATGGTCAAGTGGATTAAGGCGTCTTGTACATACCAGTTGCGTTGCTCCTGGGAGTATGGGTTCGAGTCACTTCTGGGGTGTGAGTTTTCAGTTATATATATATATATATATATATATATATATATATATATATATATATATGTATATATATATATATGTCGTACCTAGTAGCCAGAACGCACTTCTCAGCCTACTATGCAAGGCCCGATTTGCCTAATAAGCCAAGTTTTCATGAATTAATTGTTTTTCGACTATCTAACCTACCTAACCTAACCTAACCTACCTTTTTCGGCTACCTAACCTAACCTATAAATATAGGTTAGGTTAGGTTAGGTAGGGTTGGTTAGGTTCGGTCATATATCTACGTTAATTTTATCTCCAATAAAAACAAATTGACCTCATACATAATGAAATGGGTAGCTTTATCATTTCATAAGAAAAAAATTAGAGAAAATATATTAATTCAGGAAAACTTGGCTTATTAGGCAAATCGGGCCTTACATAGTAGGCTGAGAAGTGCGTTCTGGCTACTAGGTACGACATATATATATATATATATATATATATATATATATATATATATATATATATATATATATATAGATGCACACACACAAGTATATGTGTGTCTGAGGTCTGGCAGCTGAGCGGACAGCGCGCAGGTCTCGTAATTCTGTGGCCCGGGTTCGATTCCCGCATAAGGCAGAAACAAATGGGTAAAATTTCTTTCACGTCTGATGCCCTTGTTACCTAGTAGTAAATAGGTACCTGGAAGTTAAACAGCTGTTACGGAGCTGCTTCCTGTATGTGTGTGTGTGGAAAAACAAAAAAAATAGTTAGTGCGTAGTTACAGTTGATTGACAGTTAAGAGGCGGGCCGAAAGAGCAGAGCTCAACCCCCGCAATAACAACTAGGTGAATACATACATATATGTGCAAAAATGTCTGTATAAAGCCCGAGGGCAGATACTTGGGGCAAGCCTTACCAACTTTGTAGGGGGAATGGTCTGCGGTACGGTACGGGTATAGGCCTGTCGGTATTGGTCTTCTTACGAGAGGGGTCCGGGCATTACAGTGCCCCCCTCCCTCTACTTTCACACGTAGTTGGCGAAAGGTGGCTGGCATAGTCCCTAGATTTTCTGGTCTATAAATAAAGCCGCACAAGAATCATCAACATGAGGGAAGAACTGAAGTTTCCAACCATACTAGAGAGAATCGTGCAAGTCAACACGACCTGCAGCAGGTAGACTGTGTGAGGGGGGGGAGGCTTGACGGGGCGGCAGCAGGTAGACTGTGTGAGGGGGGGAGGCTTGACGGGGCGGCAGCAGGTAGACTGTGTGAGGGGGGGGGGAGGTTTGACGGGGCGGCAGCAGGTAGACTGTGTGTGGGGGGGGAGGCTTGACGGGGCGGCAGCAGGTAGACTGTGTGAGGGGGGGGAGGCTTGACGGGGCGGCAGCAGGTAGACTGTGTGAGGGGGGGGAGGCTTGACGGGGCGGCAGCAGGTAGACTGTGTGAGGGGGGGGGAGGCTTGACGGGGCGGCAGCAGGTAGACTGTGTGAGGGGGGGGAGGCTTGACGGGGCGGCAGCAGGTAGACTGTGTGAGGAGGGGGGAGGCTTGACGGGGCGGCAGCAGTAGACTGTGTGAGGGGGAGGGAGGCTTGATGGGGCGGCAACAGGTAGACTGTGTGAGGAGGGGGGAGGCTTGACGGGGCGGCAGCAGGTAGACTGTGTGAGGGGGGGAGGCTTGACGGGGCGGCAGCAGGTAGACTGTGTGAGGAGGGGGAGGCTTGACGGTGCGGCAGCAGGTAGACTGTGTGAGGGGGGGGGGAGGCTTGACGGGGGCGGCAGCAGGTAGACTGTGTGAGGGGGGGGGAGGCTTGACGGGCGGCAGCAGGTAGACTGTTGTGAGGGGGGGGAGGCTTGACGGGCTGGCAGTAGGTAGACTGTGTTGAGGGGGGGGAGGCTTGACGGGGCGGCAGCAGGTAGACTGTGTGGGGGGGGGAGGCTTGACGGGGCGGCAGCAGGTAGACTGTGTGAGGGGGGGAGGCTTGACGGGGCGGCAGCAGGTAGACTGTGTGGGGGGGGGGGGGAGGCTTGACGGGGCGGCAGCAGGTAGACTGTGTGAGGGGGGGGGAGGCTTGACGGGGCAGCAGCAGGTAGACTGTGTGAGGGGGGGAGGCTTGACGGGGCGGCAGCAGGTAGACTGTGTGAGGGGGGGGAGGCTTGACGGGGCGGCAGCAGGTAGACTGTGTGAGGGGGGGGGAGGCTTGACGGGGCGGCAACAGGTAGGACTGTGTGAGGGGGGGGAGGCTTGACGGGGCGGCAGCAGGTAGACTGTGTGAGGGGGGGGGAGGCTTGACGGGGCGGCAGCAGGTAGACTGTGTGAGGGGGGGAGGCTTGACGGGGCGGCAGCAGGTAGACTGTGTGAGGGGGGGGGAGGCTTGACGGGGCGGCAGCAGGCACTGAAGGGGGGAGGGGACACAGCTGGTGATAACTGTGGAGTGTGTACACCATAATATGCACAGCAGGAGAGGCGTACGTGACGGCGGTGACAGGAGTGACCATAAGAGCCACCCACCGCACGCGCCACGACCAAATACACCCTTAGAACAAGGACAGACAGTGACGTTTTCTTGACCGCGTCGTTTTCCCGGAGTCTCCCACACTCTTTAAGCGATCCATTAAGCTGTTGGTGTTCCTATTTAGTGCTGACGACTGGTCTAAACTCGCTGCATGATTCTTCACTGGTGTGAGATGACAGTGCCAGGTTGCATTTACGCCTTGGGTGACTGCAGGCTCCAGGATGGTGAAGATAAGTAACCACTGATGAAACTCGTTAATTTTCCAGGATTTCCTTCCACCATTCCCTTAGATTAATAAAGGAAGCATTCATACTCCTCATAACTCTGTGTTTGATATCATTAGGTTTAAAGTTAAGGCATTATGGTAATATTGGAAGGCATAAAGGTACTCTCTCTCTCTCTCTCCCCAAAGTAGGTTTAAAATCTCAGAACGAGTGTCAAATACTTTCATAGACATTGTGAGCTGTTGCGTCCTGGCCTGGTTGGTATGGGTACCCGGCGGAGCCTGGGATAGTCCGTCTCTCCCCCACCTCTCCTTCCCCACTCTTCTTTCCCCCCCCCCTCTCCACTCTTCCTCCATCCCCCCTTCCCCCTTCCCCACCAAATCTTCCCTCCTATCTCCCAAATTTTCCCTCTTGTCCCTCCCACCCTCCTCCATAACCCCAATCACCCTACCTCACCCTTCTCCCTTCTTCCATGTTTGGCCTCCAACCTCGAACGCAGGCATTTCCACATATATGTTGTGTTTGTGTATATATGTATGAGTATGTGTCCAGCAGAGAGAGAGACCCATAATGAACAATAACTCTACTGCCATCGCTGGTCGACTGAATGGAATCACACTACGCGACCAAGAAATAGCAAACAAGTGGCATGGAATTGCATTTGTGTACCCATCTTGGCAGAAAAGTAAACAAGTACTTGTTTGCTTTCTTCTGAGTATCCGAACACACGGAGAAAACAAACAAGTACAGGGAATTATATCACCAGTTCAGCTTTCATCCTATAGGATCCAAAAATCTTGATCCAAGATCTTTGATCCAAGATCCTTGATCCAAGATCCTTGATCCAGGATCTTTGGTTCATGGAGAATGTACGGAGGTTTCTCAAGGAGATTACAAGAAACACTTTCCTGTTTCTTGTTTCAAAACAACAAGAGACCCTAGAGTGGCGAGCTACCTTTCCCAGCGCCTCAGTGCGGCAGTCCAGAGAGGAAATGCCCACTGCTTCCTGGGTTCCTGCCCGGCATTGGAGGAATTCACTTAAATTTACAGCCTCTATGAAACAAATTTCATTTTGTCTCAACTTAATGTCCACATTTTGAAACCAATCATTTAAGTATTCTCCATGTAACTGGAGAATACATAAATGTATTCTCCATTTACAGAATACATTTAAATTCTGTAAATGGAGAATTTACGGTACGGGTATAGGTAGACCCGTACATGGTAGGGTAGACCCTACTGACAGTAAAAATTCTGTCTGCATCTGTCTTTCTCTCTCTCTCTCTGTCATATAAAAATATTATAATAGTTCACATTAGCATGTGGGTAGTCAGCTGGTTGAGGAACCTAGTGGTGAAAATTTAAAAAAATATATAATAGTTTCCTGCTGGCTTTGAGAAAGGGATGGGGATTATAAGATAGTGGACGCGTAGTTTTAATTTATATGTTTTTTACATTTATGGTCACTCTATGATGAATAAAATAGTTGTTATTTATTCTGACTAGAGTACATAGTGCATTAAAATACTATAATAAAAAATAGATCTCTCGCCCATCTCCTCTCCTCAACGCCTCAGAATAATTAAAAAAATATAATAGTTTCCCATTGGCATAGAGAAACATTAAAACCTGCCGGAGGCTTGACTATTTTATGCTGCTATTGACAAAGTATGATGATTAGAAAACGTCAGCTAACTTTTTCATCGTCAGTGCATAATTTATTATATTTAAGAAAGAAAATAAGCTTTGATATTTACATTTTTCAAATATTTACTAAGAAACAGCTGTTGGGTACTGCTAAAACCGTCCCATATCCCACCTGCCAAATACACACCGAAACTACGACGTTGGTACAACGTTCGAATAAGTTTTTAACACCTCCTAACCAGTTATAACAACCAATATAGTAAGTTGTAACAACGTTCTTAACGTGTTTATGACGTATTACGTCATAAACACGTTAAGCCAAGATGTAACAACGTTATTACAAGTTGTAACAAGCGAAAATAGAGACAGTTTCGGGTTGTGTTTCCAGGGCAGACCATTCACTTTGCAAAGTTGGGTGAGGCTAGCACAAAGTCTCTGCATGGTCTCCAACCTTGGACAAACAGACATTCGCACTTTTACAGATAGGCCTAAGTTCAATAAGCAAAGATAAAAGATAAAGGCTCTCCCTCTCTCTTTCCACCTTCTCCCCAAAACGACTCTCTCTCTCTCTCTCCCTCTTCCTTTACGTTGTGTATAGCCCTATTAGCTTACGTGTGGCGTGTAGCGAGACGCAGGTGGGTGTCGGGTGTAGCAAGACGGTGGTGGGGTGAGTGTCAGAGCTAGAAGTGCTCTGGGAAAGAAGATCGAGGAGCCGAGTAAGATGATTAAAGAAATGGAGACGAGCAGATGTACAAACGAGCCAACACGAACAACAGAAACAAACGACCAACAACAACAACATACGAGGCCTGTATAAAAGCCGCATCATACAAACACAAACAAACCACCAACAGCAACAAACGAAGCAAGGACAGACGCCCCATCACGCAACCACAGAAGTCTGTGTCAGACGTTTTTAATCGCCTCTGAGTTTTTCACAATACTCTTGAAGTTGGCTTAGAGGGTCCTTGACCGGGAGGGGACGTGACCTGTCAAGGCAATGGGGGGTAAAGGGTCGAAGGATCTCAAGGGTAAAGAGATGGAGTTCAAGGCGGTGGGTGGGTAAGGGGGTGGAGGGAGTTCGGGAAGGGGAGAACTGAGGTAAAGAGGAGAGAGAGATGTGGAAAATGAAGGAAGAAGTGTAGCTGAAGGAAGGAGAAGTGTAGCTGAATGAAGGAGAAGTGTAGCTGAAGGAAGGAGAAGTGTAGCTGAAGGAAGGAGAAGTGTAGCTGAAGGAAGGAGAAGTGTAGCTGAAGGAAGGAGAAGTGTAGCTGAAGGAAGGAGAAGTGTAGCTGAAGGAAGGAGAAGTGTAGCTGAAGGAAGGAGAAGTGTAGCTGAAGGAAGGAGAAGTGTAGCTGAAGGAAGGAGAAGTGTAGCTGAAGGAAGGAGAAGTGTAGCTGAAGGAAGGAGAACGAGAAGAGAGATGTGATAAACGGGACTCGCATCAAGGAATGAGCACAGTGGGAATTGTGGGAAGTGGAAAGAAGGTTTGAAGTGTAGGGTGAAAAGGGATTGGTGGGATGAGATGGAGGGAGAGACGGAAGAAGGGAGGCAGAGAGAAAGGCGTGTGTCGCTGCTTTACCCGAATTTACTTGAGGGCCATTATCTCTCCAGTGGCCTCGACGGGAACAGGAAGCCGGGAGATTGTTAAAGCTCCCGCCATTGTTCCTGTGTTTTATTTTTCAACTGGATTTTGAACTGGGGAACTGTCTTGGTATTTACGGCCCCGGCGGGTAGGCGGTTCCGTGGGTTTGTAACCCTGTGAGAACGTATTTCATGTTTTCTGTTCTGAATTGTGGAGAAGGAAGGAATTATCAGGGGAAAGTGCTATGCCATTACGACAATTTAGCACTTGGAAGGCGCGTCATGATAAGGATTTGGGATTGGACAGGGGAAAGAAATGGTGCCCAATCACATGGACGGTCAGGTATTAAACGCCGACCTGCAGAAGCGAGACCGTCGCTTTACCGTCCAGCCCAAGTAGTTGGGCTGCATTGTGGAGAGACATCAGAATAGCCATATATATATATATATATATATATATATATATATATATGTCGTACCTAATAGCCAGAACGCACTTCTCAGCCTACTATGCAAGGCCCGATTTGCCTAATAAGCCAAGTTTTCCTGAATTAATATATTTTTTCTAATTTTTTTCTTATGAAATGATAAAGCTACCCATTTCATTATGTATGAGGTTAATTTTTTTTATTGGAGTTAAAATTAACGTAGATATATGACCGAACCTAACCAACCCTACCTAACCTAACCTAACCTATCTCTATCGGTTAGGTTAGGTTAGGTAGCAGAAAAAGTTAGGTTAGGTTAGGTTAGGTAGGTTAGGTAGTCGAAAAAACATTAATTCAGGAAAACTTGGCTTATTAGGCAAATCGGGCCATGCATAGTTGGCTGAGAAGTGCGTTCTGGCTATTAGGTACGACATATATATATATATATATATATATATATATATATATATATATATATATATATAAATATATATATATATAGTTTTCTTGTTACTACAAAAACAAGAAAACGGCCAACCTATTCCTGAAGAACTCTCCAGACACCAAACAGAACGCCTAGAAAGAAACCAACGTCGTCTATGCCTTCACATGCCCACTTGAGGACTGTCAGCCTCAAAGACCTCAGTATATAGGCAAGACATCAACGTCTCTTTCTAGGCGATTAACAATGCATAAACAACAGAGCTCCATCAAGGAACATATAATCTCCTCACATAACGAGACCATCACCAGAGAAATCTTAACAAGCAACACAGAAATTATCGATAGATACAACGATAACAAGAGACTCGACATCAGCGAGGCACTATACACATCAAAAAGTCAAAACCAGCAATCAACAGCCAATTAACACATAATTACATTCCACCCACTTCAAGACCCCGAACCAGCACAGAAGCAAGAAGATAAAACACGCAATATACCCATTGTTTCGTGTTATGTCTTTTCCCATTGATTTGGTGTGGCTCTTTACCTCACTTATTGACACATTGTGGAAGTGGGACGAGGACAACAATGGGACCACCAGTCCCAGGGAGGAACAACACCAAGACGATGGCTGCTGCTGACACAAGGACCATTAGGTTTCTCAGTTGGAACATTCGTAGCATCAACAAAAGACTGAATGATCTAATTGCACATGTTACCAGTAACAACATAGATATAATTGCTATACAGGAGCCCTACACGTCCAACATGATAAACAAAACCCCACCAAAGATCAGAGGGTATGCATCTTATACTAA
>NC_091217.1:704726-707226 GCF_040958095.1 Procambarus clarkii | reverse complement strand
TAAAGGTTATGGATCTCTTGAAAAACACGACAATGGGAAACACTGATGAATGTCACAGACGGGTTCGATCACTGTTGCAAGTCAAACACTTCTTCGAATATATATATATATATATATATATATATATATATATATATATATATATATATATATATATATATATATATATATATATATATATATATACACACACACATTCATACAAATCCTTATCCTGACCCCATGCAAGTGCTGTATAGCCCTAATGGCTTGGCTCTTTCTTCTGATAGTTCCCATCCTTTCCCTTCCCCTCCTACAGGCAGTAGAGGGGAGACATTTCCCCTCCTACAGGCAGTAGAGGGGGAGACATTTCCCCTCCTACAGGCAGTAGAGGGGAGACATTTCCCCTCCTACAGGCAGTAGAGGGGAGACATTTCCCCTCCTACAGGCAGTAGAGGGGAGATATTTGTCTCACCTCCGTGTTAGTGCCAGCTGAGTGCCACCTCCGAGGCGGCACTGATGACAAGGCTTTAAACTGAAATTCCTCATGGACGTGCGCCAATATCCGATGAATAGAAAGTAGACGAGATATTAAATTCTGCTCAGTGTTATGAGGTGTTATCACTCATGTGCTGTGGTGTTATCACTGTCATGTGCAGTGGTGTTATCATTGTCATGTGCAGTGGTGTTATCACTGTCATGTGCAGTGGTGTTATCACTGTCATGTGCAGTGGTGTTATCACTGTCATGTGCAGTGGTGTTATCACTGTCATGTGCTGTGGTGTTATCACTGTCAAGTGAACACGTCGTCTCTGGTGACGTGTTCTATATTAACACCCCCCCCCCCCACCCTCGCGCAGGTCAGAGGTCAATATTAACTCACAGGAGGTGTGGAATTTGTAAGTTATTCAAGATGAAAGTCAACATGGGTTTGTATTGGAGTGAAGTGTGAGTGAGGTGTGATAGACAGTTGTCCATCACCGGGCACATGATGGCCCTCGCCTCATTTACACAGAGTGCCATTCCTGAACGTCAGTGCCATTAGCAAAATGCCTGACATATAAATATAGATGAATAAATGACGGAGTAACATTCCGACTTAGTGAGTTCGAAGGCCAGTCAGAAGCTGACAAGGCCTAAGTGGAGACAGGTTGTTTGGACCCGGGTGTAGCGAGCGAGAGATATGAGACGGTGGGTGTGTAATTACCTAAGTAGTTACCGAAGTGTAGTTACAGGATGAGAGCTACGCTTGTGGTGTCCCGTCTTCCCAGTACTCTTTGTTGTATAACGCTTTGAAACTACTGATGGTTTTGGCCTCCACCACCTTTTCACTTAACTTGTTCCAACCGTCTACCACTCTGTTTGCAAAAGAAAACGTTCTAATATTTTTTCGGCACCTTTGTTTCCTTAGCTTGAATTTGTATGAGAGACACCATCACAACAGAGGCACCAACAAAGAGAGACACCATCACAACAGAGGCACTAACAAAGAGACACCATCACAACATAGGCACCAACAAAGAGACACCATCACAACAGAGGCAACAGCCAAGGATGACACCATCCAACCCGTCCTCACCATCACCCCACTCACGCCTCATCATAGCCAGAGACAAGCATCTTACTCATATTGTTCACCAGCTCACTGTGCAGGTGACCGCTACACTGGGATCAAGCAGGACTCTGCCTTCACGCTCTTCATTCCTTCCGTCCAAGTAAACAATCGATCACGACCGCCGTGTACAAGCGGTACGTGGCTGTTACACATGCTCCAGTTTCTGCTCTCGTAAACGCACCATTTCTTGTCGTGTTCGCCTTTGCAGACAGTGCATCTTTACCTTTCTTTATTTGCCAACTGTATTCATCGTCTGGTCGCTGCACTCGTAGATTGATTGATAAAGGTTAAGCCACCCAAGAGGTGGCACGGGTATTAATAGACTGTAACTCGTAGATGTTAAGCTGCGCAATAATCAACAATTTAGAATGCAATGTTGACAGAAACATGCATTTTATGCAGGCGATGAGTCACAATAACGTTGGTGAAGAAATGATGACCTAAACACAACTCGGAAAATAGAGAAGCGAAGAGGTGTAGGTCCGTGAGGTCCTCTTAAAAATAACGTCGCTTTTGGCCGTTTACCCGTATGGCTGAAAGTGGACGTAATTTGAAAATAAAAAAAAAATGAAATAAATCTGGGATTTTTTTTTTAACAGCAGCAAGTTAAGGGTCCTCTGGTAGGTTAGGTGGGCAGGAAATTCTCATAAAGTTTCAAAACGTTATGAAAAACGTTAATTGAAAGTTTCCTCTCCTAACCTTTCCGATTAAGCCGGATGACTCAATCAGAAAACGGGACAGTACGTCACCTTTGTGAGTCGATTTCATTTCAAATTACGTCCACTTTTGGCCATAGTGCGCATACGAGCGAAAAGCGACGTTATTTTTAAGAGGACGGGTTGCTCAGTCGTGCAATCGTCGTCGAGTCTCCATCTTCTGAGTTGTCGTTTGGTCATCATGCATTTT
>NC_091217.1:694726-699726 GCF_040958095.1 Procambarus clarkii | reverse complement strand
CTATCCCCTTTCTTGTATATCGGGACTACGTTAGCTGCTTTCCAAGTATCTGGCAGTTCCCCTGTTGCCAGTGATTTGTTATACACTATGGAGAGTGGTAGGCTCAGTTCTCTTGCTCCTTCCTTTAGAACCCAAGGGGAGATTCCATCTGGGCCTATAGCCTTCGTCACGTCCAACTCTAGTAAACACTTCCTTACTTCCCCACTGGTAATCTCAAACTCTTCCAGTGGTTCCTGGTTAGCTATTCCCTCACTTACCTCTGGAATTTCTCCTTGTTCTAAGGTGAAGACCTCCTGGAATTTCTTATTCAATTCCTCACACACTTCCTTGTCATTTGTAGTGAATCCTTCCGCCCCTATCCTTAATCTCATAACCTGTTCCTTTACTGTTGTTTTTCTCCTAATGTGGCTATGCAACAATTTAGGCTGAGTCTTTGCCTTGCTTGCGATGTCATTTTCGTATTGTCTTTCTGCCTCTCTTCTCATCCTGACATATTCATTCCTGTCATTCTGGTATCTTTCTCTGCTCTCCATTGTCCTGTTATTCCTATAGTTTCTCCAGACCCCTTAAACTTTGCTACTTAGCTAGCCTACATCTTTGATTAAACCATGGGTTTCTCATCTTCATTTCTCTGTTTTCCTTTTGGACTGGGACAAACTTGTTTGCTGCGTCCTTGCACTTCTGCGTGATGTAATCCATCATATCTTGGGCCGTCTTTCCCCTGAGCTCTGTTTCCCATGCTATATCTGTTAGGAATTTTCTTATCCCCTCATAGTTTCCCTTTCGGTATGCTAACCTTTTGGTTTCGGTATCCCTCCTCGAGTTCAATAACCCTTCTTCAATCAAGTACTCAAACACCAGTACACTGTGGTCGCTCATTCCTACTGGGTCCTCAAAACCGATTTCTCTTATGTCGGAGTCGTTCAGAGTGAAGACTAGGTCGAGTCTCGCTGGTTCGTCATTGCCTCTCATCCTTGTGGGTTCTCCGACATGCTGCGTTAAAAAGTTGCTTGTCACCACCTCCAATAGTTTGTGTGTGTGTGTGTGTGTGTGTGTGTGTGTGTGTGTGTGTGTGTGTGTGTGTGTGTGTGTGTGTGTGTGTGTGTGTGTGTGTGTGTGTGTGTGCCATTACCTAAGTGTAGTTACAGGATGAGAGCTACGCTCGTGGTGTCCCGTCTTCCCAACACTCTTTGCCATATAATGCTTTGAAACTACTGACGGTCTTGGCCTCCACCACCTTCTCACCTAACTTGTTCCAACCGTCTACCACTCTGTTTGCGAAAGTGAATTTTCTTATATTTCTTTATTTATATCACAAACCTTATATCTTTATTTATTTATATCACAAACATCTAGCAAACTATGCATTTAGTAGTTTTGCTGTACTCTTTCAAACCACTTGAGCTGGACGGTAGAATTACAGTCTCGCTTCTTGCAGGTCAGCGTTCAATCCCCGACCCTTCAAGTGGTTGGGCAACTATTCCTTTCCTCTTTTATATCCTAAATCTTTATCGTTATATTCCTCCCAAGTTCTATATAGTTGTAATTACTTCACGCTTTCTCGTGATAATTACGTTTTAAGTACAGAGAACACAAATAGCGGGCACACAGTGTTATTTCACGACCCACATATACTCTGAGGAGAGGGCCAAGTAAACTAGGATCTTTCTTATATGACTGCTTGCGACAACCATGCTTGTGACGCCACACTGACCTCTGACCTCACGTCTTGACCAGCCGTTCGCCTCTTCTTGAGCACCATCTCTGTTTATCTTTTAAGGAAGAAGAGAAGCCACGAATTGCTGTACTAATAACTTCTTATTTTTTCCCTTAGATATTTCTTGTCTCTGCATTCTAACTTTCTTCCAAAATCCTTTTTCTTTTTTTCTTTTTTACGTTTCTTTGTCTTAATATTTATCGGCTTCCTCCTTCCCCTACCCATTTCCGCTCCTTCTCCCCTTCACTTCGCCCTGGTCCATTCCCCGCCCTGACCTCTCTCCTGACCAAGGGTCACGGTGATCGACCGACGTGTCACGAGCAGAAACGTATTTATTGACCAACTGGACAATTTCACGCATGATTTAGAGCGGCGGGCGGCCCCGGACATGCAAGGCTTCGGGACCCATCACCCGCAGGTCGCCTCGGAGGAGCAACGCGGTGTAATACGAAATACGAAAATAGAGGTCAAAATAAATATGATGACGATGGTAACGAAGATAATAAAGACGTGTAACTTCATCTTCACTCTCAACCTCTGACAATTTACCAATAAAGGCAGTCTGATGATATCGTCAAAATACCGTATTTTTAATATTCGTTACAAATCACAGTTCCCAGTTAATTTGCAATACAATTTCAAATAAAATTTGCGCCATCAGAGGACAGGATGTCGCACTAATTGCATTTTTTTAGTATAGTATCAACTGTGGGTGTTGACTGCGGGTGTGGGTGTTGACTGCCGGTGTGGGTGTTGACTGCGGGTGTGGGTGTTGACTGTATGTGTGGGTGTTGACTGTGGGTGTGGGTGTGGGTGTTGACTGCACGTGTGGGTGTTGACTGTGGGTGTGGGTGTTGACTGCACGTGTGGGTGTTGACTGTTGATATGACCAAGACGTACACACACTGGCCAAACACCCCACACAAACACAAACATGAAGAGGCTGGCACACACACACACACACACACACACACACACACACACACACACACACACACACACACACACACACACACACACACACACACACAACGCAGTAAACAAGAAGTGTAGGTGTGATGGCTGGGAGGAATGAGGTGATAGCCAGAACAAAAGAGTGGCCCCCACTGGGCCCTGCGGTCATCACACCACAAGAGTGCCTCAACCCCACACCTGCCATACTGGACGTGCCTCCCCATCTGTTGCAAGTACACACACACCACGCTCCTAACAAAGGATTAGTTGCAATATATTAACCACGTGTATGTAGTATACTTGGCTAGTAGAGCCACAGGGTGGTAAGGGAATGTAGGGTCTGGCCGCTCGCCAGGCTTCATTGCTTGCCTGTCTTGCCTGCCTTCCTACCTGCCTGCCTACCTCTCTGCCTACCTCTATACACCGCTGCCTGCCTGCCTGCCTGCCTACCTCTCTGCCTGCCTCCATACACCGCTGCCTGCCTGCCTGCCTACCTCCCTGCCTGCCTGCCTGCCTCCATACACCGCTGCCTGCCTGCCTGCCTACCTCCCTGCCTGCCTGCCTGCCTCCATACACCGCTGCCTGCCTGCCTCCATACACCGCTGCCTGCTTGCCTGCCTCCATTCACCGCTGCCTGCCTGCCTACCTCTCTGCCTGCCTCCATACACCGCTGCCTGCCTACCTGCCTACCTCCCTGCCTGCCTGCCTGCCTCCATACACCGCTGCCTGCCTGCCTGCCTCCATACACCGCTGCCTGCCTGCCTGCCTGCCTGTCTGTCTGCCTGCCTGTATGCTTCCCAGCCTGCCGTTACCCTCGGTCTCTGTATTCGTCTGCCTTTCAGACTACCTGTGTGTGTTGGTGTCTGTGAGCGTGTGTGAGTGACCAGCCGAGCTGTCATCTGAGTGTTCCCGGGCTGCTGCCTGATACAGTGTCCACAGCTCGCTGAAGGTTCACGTCGCCTGCTTTATAATTACTCTCTTTCCATCCCATTGCATTTACGTAAACAACAGAATTTGAATAAATGTTTACACTTAACACTTATTCATCGTATATATTAAAACAATATACTTATTAATATTCAATAATCCAAACCAAATTAATAAAATCCTTTCACTAACTGGCTGAAGTAGATAAAAAAGGAAATTAATGTTTTCCGTTTTCCTATTTGTGATCCAAAACCTTCCGTTTTCTTTGGCACAGAAAATCGTTCGTAAAGTTAATTATTTTTTGACTTTATTCAATCTACAACGTCCGTTAATGAATTACTCTTGGAACTTCTTCAGCTACTGCAGAGTACCCGTTATGCTTCAACCGTTTCCTTTGACTCCTGTTATGCTTTAACAGATTCCTTTAGCCATGCCCACCACTTTTGAGCGTGTGTGTGTGTCTCTCTCTGAGCCCTCATGTTGTCCATTGTGTGAGGTGTGGGAGGCAAGGGCCAGGCGACATGACCTGCCCGCCAGGAGACACACAGGTGAATTGCCCAATTAACCGTGGATACGCTCGGATAATCCTCCGGTATTCGCTCCGTGCACCCTTGTGTACTTTTTCCAGGGTACGCCTTCTTCCTGCTTATTGGGGTCTGGTGAGCACTCTGGTTGCTTAATGGTCCACAGGGCGCGATTAGTGCTTTTGTTGCTTGACCCGCGGAGCGTGATGAGTCCTCTTGCAGTCCCCCCCCCTCCTACACACCTGGCGTGATGAGCGCTCTTGTTGTCCCCCCCTCCACACCTGGCGTGATGAGTGCTCTTGTAGTCCCCCCCCCCCTCCTACACACCTGGCGTGATGAGTGCTCTTGTTGTCCCCCCCCCCTCCCACACCTGGCGTGATGAGTGCTCTTGTTGTCCCCCCCTCCACACCTGGAGTGATGAGTGCTCTTGTTGTCCCCCCCCTCCACACCTGGCGTGATGAGCGCTCTTGTTGTCCCCCCCTACACACCTGGCGTGATGAGTGCTCTTGTTGTCCCCCCCCTCCACACCTGGCGTGATGAGTGCTCTTGTTGTCCCCCCCCCCTCCACACCTGGCGTGATGAGTGCTCTTGTTGTCCCCCCCCCTCCACACCTGGCGTGATGAGTGCTCTTGTTGTTCCCCCCCACACCTGGCGTGATGAGTGCTCTTGTTGTCCCCCCTCCACACCTGGCGTGATGAGTGCTCTTGTTGTCCCCCCCCCACACCTGGCGTGATGAGTGCTCTTGTTGTCCCCCCCCCCCACACCTGGCGTGATGAGTGCTCTTGTTGTCCCCCCCCACACCTGGCGTGATGAGTGCTCTTGTTGTCCCCCCCCTCCACACCTGGCGTGATGAGTGCTCTTGTTGCCCCCCCCCTCCA
>NC_091217.1:634726-689726 GCF_040958095.1 Procambarus clarkii | reverse complement strand
CTCAGTAACGCACTTATACCCCGACGCTGGTCTCAGTGACGCACTTATACCCCTGACGTCCATCTCAGTGACGCACTTATACCCCTGACGTCCGTCTCAGTAACGCACTAATACCCCCGACGCTGGTCTCAGTGACGCACTTATACCCCTGACGTCCATCTCAGTGACGCACTTATACCCCTGACGTCCGTCTTAGTGACGCACTTATACCCCCGTCGCTGGTCTCAGTGACGCACTTATACCCCTGACGTTCGACTTAGTGACGCACTTACACACTTTCGCTCTCACCCTAAAATATGATCTTAAAAATTTTGCGACTTGAAAAAGACATACGTGAGTCGCCTTTTATTCAACAGAAACCAAAATTGTCTTTAAAAGATGCAGTGGTGGTGTCACGGGCGACCGGGAACAAGGGGGTACGAGACCCAACCTGCCCCCCCCACCCTCTGTTCCCTCCCCCCCCCCCCAATCCCCTCGCTCTCAACCATCTCCCTCCTCTCTCATAATCTGTTCCTCCTTCCCCCTGTAGCAGTTGGGGAAGGTGGGGATTCGCCTCCATCTCATTACTCACCTCACAAACTCTCCTCCATCTCATTACTCATCTCACAAACTCGCCTCCATCTCATTACTCACCTCACAAACTTGCCTCCATCTCATTACTCACCTCACAAACTCTCCTCCATCTCATCACTCACCTCACAAACTCTCCTCCATCTCATTACTCATCTCACAAACTCGCCTCCATCTCATTACTCACCTCACAAACTTGCCTCCAGCTAATTACTCACCTCACAAACTCTCCTCCATCATCTTACTAATCTCACAAACTCTCCTCCATCTCATTACTCATCTCACAAACTTGCCTCCATCTCATTACTCACCTCACAAACTCGCCTCCAGCTCATTACTCACCTCACTACCATGTCTCCAGCTCAATACCAATCTCACACATGAAGAATTCTTTCGATACATTTTTCAGTATCTGTGGACGTGCTGGAGAGGAGCAGGAGCTGCATCCGTGACTGTTGTAGAGTCCCCCAGGCCTGACTCTCCCCCTGTAAAGATTGGGAGAGTCTCCCAGGCCTGACTCTCCCCCTGTAAAGATTGGGAGAGTCCCCCAGGCCTGACTCTCCCCCTGTAAAGATTGGGAGAGTCCCCCAGGCCTGACTCTCCCCCTGTAAAGATTGGGAGAGTCCCCCAGGCCTGGCTCTCCCTCTGTAAAGATTGGGAGAGTCCCCCAGGCCTGGCTCTCCCCCTGTAAAGATTGGGAGAGTCCCCCAGGCCTGGCTCTCCCCCTGTAAAGATTGGGAGAGTCCCCCAGGCCTGGCTCTCCCCCTGTAAAGATTGGGAGAGTCCCCCAGGCCTGGCTCTCCCCCTGTAAAGATTGGGAGAGTCCCCCAGGCCTGGCTCTCCCCCTGTAAAGATTGGGAAAGTCCCCCAGGCCTGGCTCTCCCCCTGTAAAGATTGGGAGAGTCCCCCAGGCCTGGCTCTCCCCCTGTAAAGATTGGGAGAGTCCCCCAGGCGTCTATCCCCCCTATAAACATTGGGAGTCCCCCTGGCGTCCCCCCCCCCAGTAAAGATGAGGTACCTTCGCCTCTCGAGGAACCTGGAACACACTCGAGAAATGAGCTGTAACCGGAATCATCAGCAATTTCTAAAAGTAATCCTATATTCAGTAAAGGTTTTAGGGTCTTATATAACCCAGCGCTG
Organism: Procambarus clarkii; assembly: GCF_040958095.1. NCBI lineage: Eukaryota > Metazoa > Arthropoda > Malacostraca > Decapoda > Cambaridae > Procambarus > Procambarus clarkii. The sequence continues at coordinate 688,016 of NC_091217.1, read as the reverse complement.
AGCCGGAATTCTGCATCATTTGACAGACGATGATGGTACTAAGATTGAGCCGCTTTTCCCAGTGACGGTGTTGTTGTGTGGGCTCAAGAAACGCTGAACGCCAGGGAACTGTTGGTATGAAGGGTAGTCTGTTGGCCACGGAGGAGCGGCCCCATGCTACGGCAGAGTACCCATACCTGGAGGGAACGTGATGTACATATGTTACGGACCCGTGTCCAGCGTCCGAGCCCGGAGCAGTGACGACCACGCCATCTATGGGTCAGCTCCCGAAACCCCCTCCAAATGGACGACGCCATCTAGTGAGGACAGGATATACCGGCCACAAGGGCTGGTTTCCCGTCCTGATCAGCTCATAACACAGCCGCTGCTGACCTCTGGTGAGGTGACGCTTAGACAGCAACGCCATCTATGGAGTGGATAGGTGGGCGTTTGTGTCTAAGCCTGTAAGTGAGGTGCCCTAGAGTGTAACTAGTACTGATGACATGTCTGATTACAGAGTCGACCTGGGACTGCTGTAATGAACGTTGGATCAGTCTACCCAAGGCAGCCGTAGAATCTCCAAGTGTTAGCTGCAGAAGTTGTGAGTCACCCCCCGGATGAACACTGTTGTGTTAGCCTGCCTGTGACGTGGCAGTTGAGGATTTGTCGTACCCGGGGCTGACTAGTGGAGAAGACTAGCCACTGGGGTGTTGTGGTGAGGAGAGTGATCTGTAGAATCACACGAGGCTCCTGCCTATGGCTCGCAACCCTATTATCGGTCGTGGAGTGGCCTATGCAGTGTAGCTGATTGGAACCTGCCAGCTACAGGCTGGATTTGTGGTTGAAGGCCTCCACGACGGTGCCCCCAGTGGAACTGTGATTTGGCTGGCCTGTGGCCGGGGTAGACTCGCTAGGACAATCCAAGGATTCGTAGAGAGGCCACGAGAAGAGGATCAAGGGCTAAGCATCGTTCAGCACCGTGGAGCATCCCGTGTCTTCGAAGAAGTTATTATTGTAAATAAGTGTAGTAATAACAGCCCCGCTTGTGACGGTTTATATACTTATTTATTGGTGATGGGATAATTATATATTTAAGTTTAAGTGCAGTTTTATCCCTTCCCCTTTAATTTGCTTGCGTTACGGAGCACACCCCTTGAAAGTCACTACTAACTTGGGGCCGGATACCCAAGCTCTACTAACATCAGAGAAAGAACCCCGTTGCTACCCAAAGGGCCGTAACAACATACATGCCCATCCTGATACCTATTAGTACGTACATAGGATCGTCTCACAGTCATATACGCTGAAGGTCCTGTCACTCGCATTCACGGTCAGGAAGAGCGTTAGATCATACTGAAGACTGACAACTATGGGAGGTCATCCTGGCCTCACACTGAAGACTGACAACTATGGGAGGTCATCCTGGCCTCACACTGCCTCCCTAATACTATGTGGTCTAAACTCATAATTTTAGACTCGAAGAGACTTTCGAGGAAATTTGTTGCACAAGACCTTAGGGTGACCGACAGTAATGAAGCCGCGTGGACGAGCGGGAAGAAGGCCTTAATTTAAGATGAAGAGTTCTTTGGGGAGGTAAAGCAGGTCCTGGACCGGGCTCCGGTGAGCCACTATAAACCACTGTACGAAGTCACTGTACCTCGCTCCTGTACCAGGTAAGTCCACTAAGGGCTCACCATAGACCGTGATAGTTGGAACATTTTGTTCCGAGTAGCTGAATTTAAAACAGGACAACATGGTTTCCGATACACGTGTCATCAAACACGTGCTTCTGCCAGATCCATGAGAAGGTATTTGGAGTTGTGAGAGTCGTAGCAGAGCGAAGATCAAAAGGTACTTGACCTGGTCACTAGAGACAGTTTAACTGCTCCCAACACTCCCGGTGGTGAAGCACCTGCCCGTCAAGATCGGTGCCACACCTGAGGCCTGCACAAAGGATACTGTAATTTGGGCATTTAACGGCCAAAATTGCAGTTTATATAATTTAAAGCATCGCCTTTTAATAGATTTCAAAAGCATAAAAGAAACACGAATGCAGATGTGAGGCAAGCGAGTTAAGACTTCTATACACACAGAGATCACAAAAGCGTGATGAACAAATTGAACAAATCCACAAGGGCCGTGATGAGGGTTCGAACCTACGTCCGGGATGAATTGTTTTTAAAAGTTCTAGCTATGTGTGGAAACAGCCATTTTCCTTTATGAAATAAACAAAAACTTCTCAGAGAACAAGGCTGACTGATCAACACTTGTCACTTCTGATCACAGTGGGAACAGCACAAACATTTCAGCCATAGCAAACATTGTCCTTAAAAAGGTGTCAAGCCTCAGGACAAAACACTAAAACAATTGAATAGTCGTAAATAAATGTTCACTTTGAACTGTTGTAATTTTTGTACAATGTATTTGTTACTGTTGCATAGACCTCTATGTTGCAGTTTAAAATTTAGTTTTTTTTTGTTAAAATACTTCATTACTTTGCATTCATGGATATGGCTGGCCGCTAACCCATTTGTATTCTGAGGTTTGAAGTCACATTACAAATCGTGAGAAAGCATGAAATATTATCGAAATATTAATATATTCGATTATTTTTACTTACAATCACAAACCATGAAAAACGAAAAAAAACGTCAGTATATTTCCAAATTCGATGATTTTCACTTCAAATCATAAAGCGAGATTTCGTGTTATTTAGATCAATAAAATGCATGTGAAATTGTTGTTTCCAATACAAATGATGAAAATCAAATGTGTTTTCATTAAAATTCACTTTATTTTCCGTTTATTTTACAGAAAGAAGATGTACACGTAAAACCGCTCTACTCCGTGCACAGTGTACGTTTCTAAGTATAAGTAATACAAATATTCTGCAGTAATTGTTATTAAATTACTTCTATTAGTTGTGGTGTGTGTGGCCCTCATGACAACACAAATGTGGCCCACATGGCCCTCTGGGGACCCTCAGTTGTGGTGTGTGGCCCTCATGACAACACAAATGTGGCCCACATGGCCCTCTGGGGACCCTCAGTTGTGGTGTGTGGCCCTCATGACAACACAAATGTGGCCCACATGGCCCTCTGGGGACCCTCAGTTGTGGTGTGTGGCCCTCATGACAACACAAATGTGGCCCACATGGCCCTCTGGGGACCCTCAGTTTAACAAGCCTGGGTCACTGTATAGTGGGATACTAGGTGGGCCCCACAACACGTGTGAGGTGCGGGCCCTCCCCTGCCCCAGGTAATAAAGTCTTCACCACCACCCAACTTCAACAATATGGAATCCATTGTCAGCTTTTGTGTTTGCTCTTCGGCTCTCCTCGTTTACTTTTATGCCTTCTCGTCTCTGTATTTTATTCAGATATTTTTATCTCTTGCTTCAATACGGTATCACGAAAAAGTATTTTTTTGTAATATTAGTTTTAATGAGCCCAAATTACGATTTGAAAACAGCACAAATTTGTCAGTAAAAAAAAAAAAACAGTAAAGTAGCCCTCTGGGGGAGACAAATAACCCTAAAGACAAGTTGTTGCATGCCGCTACGTTGCGCAGACATCATAGCGCCTCCTGCTACATCATAGCGCCTCCTGCTACATCACAGCGCCTCCTGCTACATCATAGCGCCTCCTGCTACATCATAGCGCCTCCTGCTACATCACAGCGCCTCCTGCTACATCATAGCGCCTCCTGCTACATCACAGCGCCTCCTGCTACATCACAGCGCCTCCTGCTACATCATAGCGCCTCCTGCTACATCACAGCGCCTCCTGCTACATTACAGCACCTGTGAATCGCCTCACAAATTCGTCAATCACGTCGCAGCATCCTCGGCGCGAGCGGCCATTTTTGTTTAATAAACTTCTTGTGTGTCAACAGCGAGGCATCAAAGACTTTTCCCCGAGAGTTCTTAACATCACATCCCGCTAAAGACTTCCACCGTGGCAGCCTAATATTACTGCTACACAGCGCTACCGCCTCGCTCCACCAACAGGGGTTTGGGCTAGTTTTTCCTCAGCAGTCTGTCATTATGAGGAAGCAAATTCGTCGCTTGGAACAAGAACCGGTGTCGAGTAGCGAGCGAGAGAAGACCACTACCTAGAGCATTATTGATGTTTGTATTCCTGTGTCAGTGGTAGAGAGGCTCCGTGTGTTTACCTTAACATTGCCGACTCTCATATATGGAAAATAATGGTAAGTAACTCCATTCCGACTTAGCCCCCTACCACTTGGACTGGTTTTTATATATACATACATATACATGTACATATGTGCACATATATAGAAGCACTCTCATAGCAAGCACCAAAAAACCTAATAAATAGAGTGCAGCTGAAAAACACTGAAAACATTGTGTAAGCTTCCGGTGACACAGCCCAGCAGATGGTCTAAAAACTGAGTTATGAGACTAGAAAATATGTGCCAATTGCTAGGCTTATAAGTGAACTAAAATATTATTATGATAAAACATTATGACAACTGTACTTACCAATTACAGAAGAACCATCTACTCCCAATTCTGAAAAAATATATATATATATTATTAGGTGGTCACACAATAAAAGCTACATTAGGCAGGTTGGTATAATAGAGGCATAACATGCTGCACAGTATATAGATTTACAAACACAGAACTAATAACAATAAATTAGAACATTGGGACATAAGAATTAAGGAGACTGTAGAAGGCCCATCTGCCCATACATGACTCCTCACACAACCAGACCATCACCAGAGAAATCTTAACAATCAACACAGAAATAATTGATAGATACAGCGATAGCAGGAGACTCGACATCAGCGAGGCCCTACACAACAAAAAGTCAACACCAGCAATCAACAGCCAATTAACACATAACTATATTCTACCCACTTCAAGACCCCGAACCAACATAGAAGCAGCAAGAGCAATATAACAATATATAGCAATATAGAAGCAGCAAATATGCAATATATCCACTGATTCGTGTTCTGTCTTTTGTCTCCTCACCCAAAAACATTTGTCATATCACCTCACCCAAAAACGAATATAAGCATGAAACGATGTGTGTAAAAATCTGTCCTTGAAAATGTGAAAAGTTCTTGCGAAACGCTTTTTAGGCGTCAGACCATAAATAAAAATGTGAAAATGATCTTTGGAGAGTTAATTTTTCAATTACCCCAGACAGTAAAGAAAAACGTAAGAAATATTGAGAAGATTCGTGTTAGAATCATTAATCTTACCCTTTCGGTCATATTCAACAACATATGTTTACAAGAAAGACAGCTACCAAAATATACTAATTATATATATATATATATATATATATATATATATATATATATATATATATATATATATATATATATATATATATATATATATATATATATAATGTGCCTTACATTCTGCTCATTTTAGCAGATTCATTGACGAATCAGGGAAGATAACTCGGATAAGATCAGCATCTGCCCACTAAAATGTTTATATATAATCCTTGACACTTTGATCACTTTAACTCACAGGTGGCAACAGTTGGTCATTGCAGAGTCAGCGGATGAGCGGGAGGCTACACGAGCCTCACAGCTCACAATGGTAGCACACTTACCTGTAGAATCCCAAGGCAGTTCCTTAAACTGTTGTTTACCTGTATTGTTGATGTGATTCCTTTTTAAACAGTTGTGGAATGTCTGGTTCAATTTTTATGACTCCTTTTGTCGAGACTAATGTACTTGCAATATAACTGACGACCACTGATTAGCACAAACAGTAGGGTTGTTCCTAACAGAATGAGTATGTTTGTGTATCCAGTACTCCCACGACTCGTGTGGTGTGGCGAAAGCAGTGCATCTGTAGATATTACATGATGCTCCTCTGTAAGATTTGCTGTTGAATGCCAGAAACAAGGAAATGGGAGGTGAACAGTGTCTCACATCCAATATTTAACTGAGGAATAATTCTTGCCATACATTAGAGCACTCTTGACTTTCTGCCCGTCTTTTTACAATAGACTTCTGACAAACGACCAGGTCTGCTGAAGAGTGGGTCCTCTACTTAACATGCAGACTGGTGCTTGAGTATTCATCGAGCACCTGGGTTGAGCACTCTCATTTCCTAACATCAAACAAGCCGCCCAATCATGAACTGTCTTGTTGACACTTGGTACAGTAGCTCTCCTCCCATTGGAGGAGGCGTTCAACTTAACTCCACTCAGGTGACCTTTAAAGCATAATGCATACAAATACAGATAAAATGAAAGATAAACAAGTTTATACATCCTAACATAAATCAAATATTTCTTAGCTTTTCTTCATGCTAACTGCGGTTATCACACTCCAAGTAATGATGGAGTATGATATCTCAATACAATGTTCACTAGCAATATTCTGTTTCTTCCCTAGTCTTACTAGTTTGGAATCATCTGCAAACATAGTCATAAAGGTGAGATATGACATATTTTCCGCCGCCGCTGGTAGCGTTGATATACCTATAGTTGTGTATATTAGTGGTAATTGTTGATGCAACCTTTACTCAAGTGGGAATGCTTTGTGTGTGCCTCGGGTACATTGCTTTTACCTCTGGTCGTGAATGGCATTTTCAATTTTCGAAATAAAGGCTAAAAATAGAAGACAATTTTCTCGTATTGCCAACGGACGGCTTTCAGCAAGGGACCTCTCAAACAGCGTAAATATTTCCCCCTAAAACAAACGGTGGAAAAATTTAGCACAAAAATCTATAAAAAATCAGAACAAAAATGGTAGAGGGTTGTCAAAATAAAAAAGAAACTACACGACTATTTTCCAAATACAAAACAATCACGCCCTGTCTTTTACGCCGTCCTGTCGCTGTTGTCTACCTGACAGTCTGCAAGCTTTTCTCTGCCTGAGTTAACGCTGGTTCTCATGTCATTCTCTGCATACGTGTATCTTTTAATCTCTCACGACTCTCTTCTTTCTCTGTGTCACAGAGTTACGATGTTCCGCCTGTTGCCCATGTTCTGTTCTAGTTTTTACTTTGGTCTTGCTTGATTTGTTTCCCTTTATCCCTTGTTTATTTTCTACTTGTTCCTCCCCCCCCCCACTCCCCCTCAAATCACATATCAGCCACTCCGCCACATGTACTGCCTCCTCCACGTGTATTACATCTTGCTTGACCTTGATATTGCTCTCTCTCTTCACTACCAACACGCCTTAAGCACACATACATGCATATATATATATATATATATATATATATATATATATATATATATATATATATATATATATATATATATATATATATATATATATATATATATATATATATATATATATATACAGTACCCAATTACTTGGGGCTAGTTCCAAAAATCAGGAATCTCATGCCATCACATACCCATGGTCGTCGTCGTGGTCACTACGATACCTTACCTTCCTCCACTCCGGTAATACTCAGCAAACACTGTTATGACTTCCTACACTTTCTGTAAGTTCAATAATATCGGGTTTCTACTCACGTCTCCATTTCCTCTGATAGTTTGCCTTGCGCGTCATCTCCTCTACAGTTGTTTATGTGACTTTAAAGCTGACTTATGCGTGTTCTCACACTGGCTTCACCATCCTCTGTCCTCGAGGTGTGAGGTATTGGTATGAGGGGGGAGGAGGTATAAAAAGAATTGGTATACGAAGAGCAACACCGGGTGTTTTACTACTAACGCTTAGGTATATAAATCCCAGTGTAATTATTTGCCTTATTACGAACATTTATGTATTGATTTTTTTATTTTAAATTCTTACTAATCATAACCCCCCGATAAATCAATCCGACTTCGCAATCTCAACACTATCTAGCTCCTCGTAACTTGTAACTTTTATCATCATTACCTAGCCTCAAAACCTTACATTTGCCAGCATTAAATTGCATCTACCAATCTTTAGACCATTTCAAAGTCCTATTTAGAGCGTCTTGAAGTGATAGTGATTCTTATTCCGTGTTCATTTCCCTCCCGATTTTCGTTTCATCGGGAAATTTGCAAATATTGCTGCTCAAACCTGAATCTAAATCATTTATATATATTATGAATAACAGAGGTCCCAGGACAGTGCCTTGAGGCACTCCACGTACAATATTTTCCCACTCTAACTTAACTCCAATCATACTATTTGTTTCCTTTGGAATAGCCATGCCCTAATCCAACTTAAAATAGCACCCCCCCCAATACCATGAGCCTCTATCTTTTTAATCAGTCTTTCATGTGGCACTGTATCAAAAGCTTTGCTAAAGTCAAGGTACACAACATCACAAAGCTTACCACTATCTACTCCCTCAACTATGCTGGAATAAAACGATAGCATATTTGTCAAACATGAACGGCCACCAGTAAAACCATGTTGTGAATCATTTATTTAATCTATGCTTTTAAAGATGAAGATGAATGGTATTTGCAGTTATCGATTCAAGCAACTTTCCCACAATAGACGTTAAGCTAATTGGCCGATAGTTTGACGTAAGTGATCTATCTCCTTTCTTGAAAATTGATACCACATTAGTAACATTCCATGGCTCTGGCACTCTGCCGTCTCAAATGATTTATTAAATATGGTAGACAACGCCTCGCAAAGATCCTCTTTGCATTCTTTAAGCACCCTGGCAAACACTTCGTCTGGCCCTGGTTTGGCTTGAGTTTCACTAATTGTTGAATAACATCCTCCCTGGTAACTGCTAAACTAGTCAACCTATCCTCTTCTCCACCCACCTAGATTTGTTCGGCTAAAGGCATAATGTTAAGTTCCTCCTTAGTAATATAGATAAAATATTTATTAAAAATACTACTCATTTCTTCGTCAATAACAGTTATCTGACCTGTATCCGTTACTAATGGACCTATCCTTTCCCTAATCTTTTGTTTGATAGAACTGAAAAAAAAACACTTTAGGATTTGTCTTTGCTTGCCCTGCTACGCGAACTTCATAGTTTCTTTTTGCCCTCCTTATCTTATTTTTTTACATTTCTAACAAGTTGGACGAATTCTTGTTTTAAACAAGAATTCGTCCCACTGGTTAGAGATGTTAAAAAGAGATAAGGAGGGCAAAAAGAAACTTAAGAAGTTCGCATAGCAGGACAAGCAAAGACAAATAAGAATATTATAAGTATCAACACTTAATAGAACACAACGCATCCTCCTGTTTTTGTAACTATGTGCCCCACAGTACAAACAGTGACGTACAAAGCAATTAGATAGTAGAATTTGGTACTATTCACTTTTAGAGTCCGAAAAAGAAGCTATAAACAAACTTAAATATTCCTAAGCCTAGTATAGCACACATATGTACTATATTAGGCCTCAGATAGCGTGTATTATGACTAGGAAGGTTAGGTAATTTAGTTTGTCTTTGCAACTTACATATCTTTTTCCGGTTTGTCCAAATTAAATAGTGGTGGTTCCTACTTTCTAACTGCGTTGCACGTCGATATATGTACTATGGTCCTCATCGTTACTACAAGTACTACCACAACAGGATGATGGGCTGGACACGAAGCCTCTTCACAACCCTCACACCACCTCATAGGATACTGTCCGTATGGGGCCAGTGAAGACAGTGGACAATAGTGAGGACGGCTCACTATTGACGACCAGCACCACAAGTGACGCTACTGATACTTGAGCGGTCAACAGTCAACCAAGGCGGCTGTTGTGGCAGGCAGTACGTCTGAACCAGGGGATAAGCTCCAGCACTGTGAACAACAACAAACATACTGACAGACATCATAGCCTGGTCAGTCTCAAGTCTCAAATGATATACACCATATTTCCACGTAGCGTAAGATGGCGGCGACTCCTGAAGGAGGCAATGCTGGAGCACAGCGCCACCATGAAAAAAACTTTAATGAAGACTTTATATGGATACATCTTTTTTGGGATAGCTATAACTCGTATTACTAAATGGACGTCTCTCTTCCATTCCCCTTACTCACCCTTAGTCTCATTCATCCCAAAATACTCACATCTCTCGCCCACAATATCTTCTCACTCACTGCTAATGTAGCCAAGCCTTATAGGATTCGTTACTCATCAGCACTCCCTCATTCAGATCTCACGTTCTCCTCCCTCTCTCACCCACTCACTCATGGGAGGGGTGAATGAGTGAGTGCAAGGCGCATCAGGGTGTTTGTGTACGTGTCTTCCCTCGCCAAGTCTGACCAACAATGGTCTCGTTATTCCCTGCAAGGAAGAGGAGGAGGATCTTGCCTCACCACTCAAACCCGGTCACTTCTGTCACTCTCACTCTCACTCTCTCTCTCTCTCTCTCTCTCTCTCTCTCTCTCTCTCTCTCTCTCTCTCTCTCTCTCACTCACTCACTCATTAATGTATAATGACAGTAAGTCATTATACATTAATGGTAGATCTTATCGCTAATACATAATAGTTTGACCAATGGAGATATTACAGAGTCATAGGGGAGCTTCTGTTTATTATTAGTCTTCACAATACACTACTTGTTTCTTAATCTCATATGTCGTTTATCTATTGGAAGCGAAATATGGATACAGTGCAAGGATTTCAGGTAATTTATCCATGGTAATAAGATAGGTTGCCATATCATACAGAGTGAGCTTAGATTTATCTCTAAATGGCTCAATTTTACTACAATCCAAGATATAGTGTTCGAGTGTGTGTCCCTGTCTTTGTCCACACACTTTACACTTTACTTCATCTAGATCCCTATACAAGCCGAACTGCCAGAGATACTTGTAGCCAAGTCTTATACGAGCTGTGACAACATCTGTTAGTCTACTGACTTTGTTACTTGCCCCATACACATGTTTTACTTCACACATTTCATTGTGATGAACAATGGACCTGCTAGTTACAGTTTGCACAGTTCTACTTTCTTCAAATCCATCCAGGAGTTCTCGTCTAATGACACTTTTAAGGGACCTATTTGATAACTCAAGATTCCGTTCAATACTGTCTTTATTTACTGCAGCCTTAGCAAGGGCGTCAACTTTGTCATGTTCCTGCAGGCCAATGTGAGAAGGAATCCACAACATTTTTATATTTACCCTCTTGCTAAGTATGCTTATATATCTATGTCTTCTGAGACAAGCACGTTATTACTTGATTGCAAACTGTTTATTGTTCGTAGTGAGGAAAGGGAGTCGGAAATAATTAAGCTGTCTACTTCAGTGTTGTCAATAATTTCGAGTGCTACCAGTATCGCTACCAACTCGGCTTGCATTGTGGACGCCCAGTTACTAATTCGGATATTTCTTTGAATTGTGCTGCCTTCGGGCTGATGAGCAATAACAGCACTTCCTGCCCTCCCTGTAGCTGTATTGAGTGATCCGTCAGTGTATATGGTCTGTGCTATGTTGTTTTCAGCTTGTATATTATGAATGTGTTCTATGGTGGTTAATTTAGCAGCAAGCTGAGCATGAGGGTTGTTTGTGATTAGTTTCTTGGTGGGGTATGCAGGGGTCAGGATGTCAAAAGGTACTATCTGCCAGGGTGGAAGGAAGTGCTGTACTCTTTCATCTGTATATTCATCGTGCAGTCCCATCATTTTAATATGAGTGGCTGTTCTTTGAATCCATTTAAACTTGCTGGTTCCATTTCGTATGTGTTCTAACAGGCAACTGACACAATGTTGTTTTTGTTATCACGCAGCAGCTTTAGTCCCATCATAAGATTAATTTCAAATATTCTGTCTCGAATGCTAAGTATATTTAATTCTTTCCGCATGTTGAGAACTTTGGTAGTTATAGGACAGCCAAGTATAATTCCGAGTGCTTCATTTTGAATTTTTTCCAGTCTATCAATACTTTTGCCATTTTGCAGGACCAAAGCTGGTGCATGATAGTCTATCAGAGACCTTGTATATGCTAAATACATCATTTTTGCTATTATAATATTAACACGGTACTTAGGGCTGTACCCCACTACAGTTCTGAGAGCCTTGAGTCTGCCTCTACATTGTTGATGTAACTTATTGACTGCAGTTGAGGTACAAGGGACAGAGACACCAAGGTATTTGAAAGAAGAGGCATAGTCTATTGGTATGTTATCTATCTTAAGTTTTCGTGGTCCACTTTTGCGGTTGCCAATTTGTCTGTTAAATACCTTAGTTTTAGCAGCGTTGATTACAAGACATATAGTTGATATATATATATATATATATATATATATATATATATATATATATATATATATATATATATATCGTACCTAGTAGCCAGAACGCACTTCTCAGCCTATTATGCAAGGCCCGATTTGCCTAATAAGCCAAGTTTTCCTGAATTAATATATTTTCTCTAATTTTTTTCTTATGAAATGATAAAGCTACCCATTTCATTATGTATAAGGTCAATTTTTTTTATTGGAGTTAAAATTAACGTAGATATATGACCGAACCTAACCAACCCTACCTAACCTAACCTAACCTATCTTTATAGGTTAGGTTAGGTAGCCGAAAAAGGTAGGTTAGGTTAGGTTAGGTAGGTTAGATAGTCGAAAAACAATTAATTCATGAAAACTTGGCTTAGTGTGTGTGTGTGCGTGTGCGTGTGCGTGTGCGTGTGTGTGTGTGTGTGTGCGTGTGTGTGTGTGTGTGTGTGTGTGTGTGTGTGTGTGTGTGCGCGCGCGCGCGTGCCATGCGTTTGTCTTTATTTAAAACCTTGTCTAAACTCCAATCAATCAAAATAAATGAAAAAACCACCACCACCATTCACGCTAAAATCACTCTCACTTTGAAGATACAGACAGAAAGGGAAACAACACTTTCATTAAAGTCAGAACTCTCGCCGTTTGAACTTCAACAACAGGAGAGTAAAAGTCCTTGCTCACTATGGAGATATTATGGCTAGTTCAACCAGGCTGTGATTCATACGTCAGGCTGCGAGCAGCCGCGTCCAACAGCCTGGTTGTCCAGTCCAGCAACGAGGAGGCCCGGTCGACGACCGGGCCGCAAAGACGTTGAGCCCCGAAACCATCGCAAGGTAGGTTCTGAAACCCAAACAAGAGAATAAACCTAAATCAGTAGGCCTACAGTCTCCTAGAAACTACAACCTAATAATGAGAACCTTTTGAAGAATAACGGATTCAATATTGTATTTGAGTAGTTGGACGGTACATGAGCCCGTCCTCCATAGGTTTCCCAACGTCATGAAACTGTCACATTAAAGTGCCCTTATCCTAACACACCAGACGACCCAAAACGTGACAATATATCAATTTCGCGAGCCGTTACCACTTTTTAATACGACGATTTTTGACCTTAGGTTAAGTATAGGTCAAAATGCGAGGTGCTATCAGGAGGACGGGTTGATACATATGTCCTCGTTCACGACCCTCATAACGCAAGGGCCACGGCCAGCTGCCGTTATATGCTGTTACCGACTATGGTTACGCCCTTATCACCCCGTGTCATCGTATCCCGCTACCGTTACTCCCTTACTAGCTACCGTCACATCACATTCCATTCACGTGGTGTAAAGAGCCAATCACCCCCTCCCTACCTCCCTACCTAACACAACAGACCCCTTCCTCCTCCTACCAAAAAATATTATTTATCTCTATTATGTTTGGAATAAAATATATCAAACAATATTATGCGAATAAAAAAACATTTGCATAAAGGTTTTAAATATCATTGGATGAATAAATTGCATATATATATAATATATATATATATATTTGTTTTGAACTATGCAGTAAAAAGTTTGTGTATATAAATATTCTGAGGGTATTGTATTCACCAAATAGAAAAAAAAAAAGATTTTCGTTTTGTTTGTCAGTGAAGTGCAATTAAATTACAATATTATCAACTCAAAAGGGCATACTATGTCATAACAAAAACAAGATCCAAAGCTAATAACAATAGGTCCGTTGAACAAGCGGGGAATCCAGCAGTCATTAACATAGCGATAATAGATAAATAACACTGAGACCCAATTTTCAGAATGAAACAGAGTTTATATAGGAGAGGTAATGGGGAAAATTTTGAAAACAGTAATACAATAATTGAGAACTATGCCTCTTCAAGGCAAGCGGAGTTAACCGCCACAGTTATAGCGTTAAGATGCCTTGAACGAAACACTGATGGTGCAGTGATCTGCACTGATCCAAAGTCAGCACTACAAAGCCTTACTAAAAATCGGGCAGAAAATCCTGCGATAGTCGCTGAAATCAAGAGAGCTGTGAGAGTACTAACCAATCAGGGAAGAGTTGACAAGTTTCTGTGGAGCCCCTCCCATGTTGGAATATGTGGGGATGAACGAGCAGATGTGCTGGCTGCTGAGGGCGCTGAAGGAGACCATATTGAATACATCATACCCAAGACTCTACTACAAATTAGAGGTATTGTCAGGCAACATCACCGTGACAAGGTAACTGAGAAAAGGAGGACAGAAGAACAAGTCAGTGAATCTGTACGCTAGTACAATGTGGTTGCAGCTGGCAATCCCAATCATTATGGACGAAGAGGAGGTGGTCGCAGGAGAGCATCAGTAATAGTGAGAATCCGTCTTGGAAACAAATATCAATGGCGATTTAGAATTTAAACAACAGTTTGGCAGCGGAGTTGCAGAATCTGTGGTGAGAGTGACGGACACCGCCTAGAACATTATCTACGAAACTGTGAACACCTGAGAGACATCAGAAATATGTGTAGAATAATAAACCCCACATTGTTTGAGTTAAGAAAAATACTATTTGTCAAACATAGATTCTGTTCTTAAAAGATTCCCCCATTTTGCACCCGCAAGATACGTAAGATTTTAAGGGTAGACAGATGTTAATCTTCTTGTTTAAGAAGCTGTTCACTTGAGACAGTTAAGGAAGTCCCAGCTGTGTCTGGGTACAAGTGACAGAATGAACAACCCAGCGGGTTTTCTTCCTATTGGGGAGTGTTGTACATACTGCTATGGCGGTATGTCCACTCACAGGATGAGTGGCGCTGCCCAATACTGTCACTATGGCGGTGTGTCCACTCACAGGATGAGTGACGCTGCCCAATACTGTCACTATGGCGGTGTGTCCACTCACAGGATGAGTGACGCTGCCCAATACTGTCACTATGGCGGTATGTCCACTCACAGGATGAGTGACGCTGCCCAATAAAGTCACTATGGCGGTATGTCCACTCACAGGATGAGTGGCGCTGCCCAATACTGTCACTATGGCGGTATGTCCACTCACAGGATGAGTGACGCTGCCCAATACTGTCACTATGGCGGTATGTCCACTCACAGGATGAGTGGCGCTGCCCAATACTGTCACTATGGCGGTATGTCCACTCACAGGATGAGTGACGCTGCCCAATACTGTCACTATGGCGGTATGTCCACTCACAGGATGAGTGACGCTGCCCAATACTGTCACTATGGCGGTATGTCCACTCACAGGATGAGTGACGCTGCCCAATACTGTCACTATGGCGGTATGTCCACTCACAGGATGAGTGACGCTGCCCAATACTGTCACTATGGCGGTATGTCCACTCACAGGATGAGTGACGCTGCCCAATACTGTCACTATGGCGGTATGTCCACTCACAGGATGAGTGACGCTGCCCAATACTGTCACTATGGAGGTGTGTCCACTCATAGGGTGAGTGACGCTGCCCAATACTGTCACTATGGCGGTGTGTCCACTCACAGGATGAGTGACGCTGCCCAATACTGTCACTATGGCGGTATGTCCACTCACAGGATGAGTGACGCTGCCCAATACTGTCACTATGGCGGTGTGTCCACTCACAGGATGAGTGACGCTGCCCAATACTGTCACTATGGCGGTGTGTCCACTCATAGGGTGAGTGACGCTGCCCAATACTGTCACTATGGCGGTGTGTCTACTCACAGGGTGAGTGACGCTGCCCAATACTGTCACTATGGCGGTGTGTCTACTCACAGGGTGAGTGACGCTGCCCAATAAACTCGCCCCTTGGGACAAAATTAAAAAAAAAATTACAAAGAGAGCAATATTAGCCAATAAGAAAAGACTCGTGTTACGTGACCACGACCCACAGAAGACGTGATGGTCACGTCACACCTGCTCCACCTCACAACAATTATGATAAAGTCAGCTCATTAAAATAACAAACTAATAGTTCCTCTAACACCCATCACCACCCTCTTCTCCTGCGTCACACTCCCATCATCTTGTCAATCACACTCCCATCATCTTGTCAATCACACTCCCATCATCTTGTCAATCACACTCCCATCATCTTGTCAATCACACTCCCATCATCTTGTCAATCACACTCCCATCATCTTGTCAATCACACTCCCATCATCTTGTCAATCACACTCCCATCATCGTGTCAATCACACTCCCATCATCTTGTCAATCACACTCCCATCATCTTGTCAATCACACTCCCATCATCGTGTCAATCACACTCCCATCATCTTGTCAATCACACTCCCATCATCTTGTCAATCACACTCCCATCATCGTGTCAATCACACTCCCATTATCTTGTCAATCACACTCCCATCAACTTGTCAATCACACTCCCATCATCGTGTCAATCACACTCCCATCATCTTGTCAATCACACTCCCATCATCGTGTCAATCACACTCCCATTATCTTGTCAATCACACTCCCATCAACTTGTCAATCACACTCCCATCATCTTGTCAATCACACTCCCATCAACTTGTCAATCACACTCCCATCAACTTGTCAATCACACTCCCATCAACTTGTCAATCACACTCCCATCAACTTGTCAATCACACTCCCATCAACTTGTCAATCACACTCCCATCATCTTGTCAATCACACTCCCATCATCTTGTCAATCACACTCCCATCAACTTGTCAATCACACTCCCATCAACTTGTCAATCACACTCCCATCAACTTGTCAATCACACTCCCATCAACTTGTCAATCACACTCCCATCAACTTGTCAATCACACTCCCATCATCTTGTCAATCACACTCCCATCAACTT
Source organism: Procambarus clarkii (assembly GCF_040958095.1). NCBI lineage: Eukaryota > Metazoa > Arthropoda > Malacostraca > Decapoda > Cambaridae > Procambarus > Procambarus clarkii. The sequence continues at coordinate 671,093 of NC_091217.1, read as the reverse complement.
GTCAATCACACTCCCATCAACTTGTCAATCACACTCCCATCATCTTGTCAATCACACTCCCATCAACTTGTCAATCACACTCCCATCATCTTATCAATCACACTCCCATCATCTTGTCAATCACACTCCCATCAACTTGTCAATCACACTCCCATCATCTTGTCAATCACACTCCCATCAACTTGTCAATCACACTCCCATCATCTTGTCAATCACACTCCCATCATCTTGTCAATCACACTCCCATCATCTTGTCAATCACACTCCCATCAACTTGTCAATCACACTCCCATCATCTTGTCAATCACACTCCCATCAACTTGTCAATCACACTCCCATCATCTTATCAATCACACTCTGATCATCTTGTCAATCACACTCCCATCAACTTGTCAATCACACTCTGATCATCTTGTCAATCACACTCCCATCATCTTATCAATCACACTCCCATCATCTTGTCAATCACACTCCCATCATCTTGTCAATCACACTCCCATCATCTTGTTAATCACATTCATCACCAAGTCCCATGTAGAGATTAAACAAAATTAAATTTAGTTCCCTTAACATATCCTCGTAGTTTAATCCTCTTAGTACTAGCACAAATCTTTTTTTTTTAAATGTTAGTTTTGTTCTTCACAAGGCATTGAGCTGCATATCCCAGTATTGGCGTAACAGTTGAACATAAGAACATAAGAACATAAGAACAAAGGTAACTGCAGAAGGCCTATTGGCCCATACGAGGCAGCTCCTATCTATAACCACCCAATCCCACTCATATACATGTCCAACCCGCGCTTGAAACAATCGAGGGACCCCACATCCACCACGTTACGCGGCAATTGGTTCCACAAATCAACAACCCTGTTACTGAACCAGTATTTACCCAAGTCTTTCCTAAATCTAAACTTATCCAATTTATACCCATTGTTTCGTGTTCTGTCTTGTGTAAAGATTGGTTGTTGTAAGATTGCTTTGGAAAAGTATTAATTTAGGTTAATAAACGCCGTTCTAATGTTTGCCAGCTATCTTGAGGTTATCTTGAGGTTATCTTGAGATGATTTTGGGGCTTTTTAGCGTCCCCGCGGCCCGGTCCTCGACCAGGCCTCCACCCCCAGGAAGCAGCCCGTGACAGCTGACTAACACCCAGGTACCTATTTTACTGCTAGGTAACAGGGGCATAGGGTGAAAGAAACTCTGCCCATTGTTTCTCGCCGGCGCCTGGGATCGAACCCAGGACCACAGGATCACAAGTCCAGCCTGCTGTCCGCTCGGCCGACCGGCTCCCTTATACTGCCCATAATACTCTGTTTATGTGCGAATTGTGTTTGTGTTGGAATTTTGTGCACTATTTCATTTCTCCTGAGATTCTCTCTCCCTTCCAGTCTTCGCCACTTTACACTTGTTGGGAGTCAAACAACTGTTTATTTGCCTACTCGTGGAGTGTGTGAAGTTCTTCCTGTAACTTTCTGCAGTACTCCTCGATTTTTGCATTCATTAGTTTTGGGTGCAATGACGTGTACGAGCTCACTCCGTCAGAGTGATCAATCACATCAATTAGGAACGGCAGTGGTCGTAGACCCGAGGCCTGGGGAACCTCACATCACCAACCTGTCTTCTTTATTGCAGCCCGTTCTCTTGATTTGCCACAATGATCAAAATACACAGTGCTAACCTGTGTATTTTGAGGTATAAACCTAACCTGAGCCCCACAAGCAGGAGCCCCACAGTGCTGGTGGTGCTCCTGCTGCTGCTGCTGCTGTTGTTGGTGTTGGTGCTCCTGCTGCTGCTGTTGTTGGTGCTGGTGGTGCTCCTGCTGCTGCTGTTGTTGGTGCTGGATGTGCTCCTGCTGCTGCTGTTGTTGGTGCTGCTGGTGCTCCTGCAGCTGGTGCTGGCGCTCCTGCTGCTGTTGGTGTTGGTGCTCCTGCTGCTGCTGTTGTTGGTGCTGGTGGTGCTCCTGCTGCTGCTGTTGTTGGTGCTGGATGTGCTCCTGCTGCTGCTGTTGTTGGTGCTGCTGGTGCTCCTGCAGCTGGTGCTGGCGCTCCTGCTGCTGCTGCTGTTGGTGTTGGTGCTCCTGCTGCTGCTGTTGTTGGTGTTGGTGCTCCTGCTGCTGCTGTTGTTGGTGTTGGTGCTCCTGCTGCTGCTGTTGTTGGTGTTGGTGCTCCTGCTGTTGCTGCTGCTGGTGCTGGCGCTCCTGCTGCTGGTGCTGGCGCTCCTGCTGCTGGTGCTGGCGCTCCTGCTGCTGCTGCTGTTGGTGCTCCTGCTGCTGCTGCTGCTGGTGCTGGCGCTCCTGCTGCTGGTGCTGGCGCTCCTGTTGCTGGTGCTGGCGCTCCTGCTGCTGCTGCTGTTGGCGCTCCTGCTGCTGGTGCTGGCGCTCCTGCTGCTGCTGCTGTTGGCGCTCCTGCTGCTGCTGCTGCTGGTGCTGGCGCTCCTGCTGCTGCTGCTGCTGCTGGTGCTGGCGCTCCTGCTGCTGGTGCTGTTGGCGCTCCTGCTGCTGGTGCTGTTGGCGCTCCTGCTGCTGCTGCTGCTGCTGTTGGTGCTCCTGCTGCTGGTGCTGGTGCTCCTGCTGCTGGTGCTGGCGCTCCTGCTGCTGGTGCTGTTGGTGCTCCTGCTGCTGCTGTTGTTGGTGCTGCTGGTGCTCCTGCTGCTGGTGCTGGCGCTCCTGCTGCTGGTGCTCTTGGTGTTGGTGCTCCTGCTGCTGCTGTTGTTGGTGCTGCTGGTGCTCCTGCTGCTGGTGCTGGCGCTCCTGCTGCTGGTGCTGCCGCTCCTGCTGCTGCTGTTGTTGGTGCTGCTGGTGCTCCTGCTGCTGGTGCTGGCGCTCCTGCTGTTGGTGCTGGTGGTGCTCCTGCTGCTGCTGTTGTTGGTGCTGCTGGTGCTCCTGCTGCTGGTGCTGTTGGTGCTCCTGCTGCTGCTGTTGTTGGTGCTGCTGGTGCTCCTGCTGTTGGTGTTGGTGCTCCTGCTGTTGGTGCTGGCGCTCCTGCTGCTGCTGCTGTTGGTGTTGGTGCTCCTGCTGCTGCTGTTGTTGGTGCTGTTGGTGCTCCTGCTGCTGCTGTTGTTGGTGTTGGTGCTCTTGCTGCTGCTGTTGTTGGTGCTGTTGGTGCTCCTGCTGCTGCTGCTGTTGGTGTTGGTGCTCCTGCTGCTGCTGTTGTTGGTGCTGCTGGTGCTCCTGCTGCTGCTGTTGTTGGTGCTGCTGGTGCTCCTGCTGCTGGTGCTGGCGCTCCTGCTGCTGGTGCTGTTGGTGCTCCTGCTGCTGCTGCTGTTGTTGGTGTTGGTGCTCCTGCTGCTGCTGCTGCTGTTGGTGCTGGTGGTGCTCCTGCTGCTGCTGTTGTTGGTGCTGCTGGTGCTCCTGCTGCTGCTGTTGTTGGTGCTGCTGGTGCTCCTGCTGCTGGTGCTGGCGCTCCTGCTGCTGCTGCTGTTGGTGCTCCTGCTGCTGCTGTTGTTGGTGCTGGTGGTGCTCCTGCTGCTGCTGTTGTTAGTGCTGCTGGTGCTCCTGCTGCTGGTGTTGGCGCTCCTGCTGCTGCTGCTGTTGTTGGTGCTGCTGGTGCTCCTGCTGCTGCTGTTGTTGGTGCTGGTGGTGCTCCTGCTGCTGCTGTTGTTGGTGCTGCTGGTGCTCCTGCTGCTGCTGTTGTTGGTGCTGCTGGTGCTCCTGCTGCTGCTGCTGTTGGTGCTGGTGGTGCTCCTGCTGCTGCCGTTGTTGGTGCTGCTGCTCCTGCTGCTGCCGTTGTTGGTGCTGCTGGTGCTCCTGCTGCTGCTGTTGTTGGTGCTGGTGGTGCTCCTGCTGCTGCTGTTGTTGGTGCTGCTGGTGCTCCTGCTGCTGGTGTTGGCGCTCCTGCTGCTGCTGTTGTTGGTGCTGCTGGTGCTCCTGCTGCTGCTGTTGTTGGTGCTGGTGGTGCTCCTGCTGCTGCTGTTGTTGGTGCTGCTGGTGCTCCTGCTGCTGCTGTTGTTGGTGCTGCTGGTGCTCCTGCTGCTGCTGTTGTTGGTGCTGGTGGTGCTCCTGCTGCTGCTGTTGTTGGTGCTGGTGGTGCTCCTGCTGCTGCTGTTGGTGCTGTTGTTGGCGCTTATGCTGCTGCTGTTTGTGTTGTTAAAACGTCTGTGGCTCTGATAGTTTTCACTGATATATTGATTCTGTAAATCTTTTACTTTTCCTCTTCCTGATATTTCCGCTGGCGGGCCTCCCTCCTACTCCGTCTCCTCTCCGTCTCCTCTCCGTCCTCCGCTGTTCTCACCACCTCTCAGCCTGGCTAAGGGCCAGACAGGCTTTGGAAATCAGCAGGAAATTTATGTTGCTAATAATTCTTCCTCTGCCCACTCACTACCGCCACTCTGTTGCAGACGCTCCTCCTACTGTCTTAATGTTCCTACGTGTTCTCTCTCTCTCTCTCTCTCTCTCTCTCTCTCTCTCTCTCTCTCTCTCTCTCTCTCCTGTTGTGTGCGTCGTGTATTTCTATACTGTCAAATACAACCAGTTGTGTGTCATGCAATATTCGACATGAGGTTTATGAATGCAAAATGTGTAAATGCACATGCTAACTTATATTTATATTTACTTAAACTCTTGTGAATAATGCTGGAGTATGAATTTGACTGCCATAAACTACTGAATAGGTAGTAATACAAACAGCTCGCGAGGCGAGGCGAGGGGGGGGGAGATGGATTTGTTTACTTTTAGTCTGTACTTAAAAAAAAGTACAGCATATGAGAGGCTTTTAAAGGATTGAATTACAGCACTTCTTCTCACATAATGCATTTAAATGATGACACTCGACTACAACGGTAAAATTCCAGTGCTTTATTAAACATGGAATGCACCGCAATACTGACGTTTCCCTCGGGATAATGAGTAGCGGTCATTGTAAGACTGAAGAGAATGTCAAGCACTGAGAAGGCACTTCTGGAAGTGTCTGGAAAGTGACAGTCCTTGACAGGCAAGAGGTTCCAGGACAGGTGAAGGTTTCCAGAAAATGTAATGTTTTCCAGGAAAAATAGAAGCTTCCAGGAAAGGTCGAAGTTTCAGGACGCTGAAAGTTTTCAGAACAACGCAGCAAGAGGACAACAGAACGCTGCAAGAGGACAACAGAACGCTGCAAGAGGACAACAGAACGCAGCAAAATGACAACTGAACGCAGCAAAATGACAACTGAACGCAGCAAGAGGACAACAGAACGCAGCAAAATGACAACAGAACGCAGCAAGAGGACAACAGGAGGCAGCAAGAGGACAACAGAACGAAGAGCAAGACGAAGACCCCAGGAGGACGAAGACCCAGGAGGACGCAGCAGGACGAAGACCCAGGAGGACGCAGCAGGACGAAGACCCAGGAGGACGCAGCAGGACGAAGACCCAGGTGGACGCAGCAGGACGAAGACCCAGGTGGACGCAGCAGGACGAAGACCCAGGAGGACGCAGCAGAACGAAGACCCAGGAGGACGCAGCAGGACGAAGACCCAGGAGGACGCAGCAGGACGAAGACCCAGGAGGACGCAGCAGAACGAAGACCCAGGAGGACGCAGCAGAACGAAGACCCAGGAGGACGCAGCAGGACGAGGACCCAGGAGGACGCAGCAGGACGAAGACCCAGGATGACGCAGCAGGACGAAGACCCAGGAGGACGCAGCAGGACGAGGACCCAGGAGGACGCAGCAGGACGAAGACCCAGGAGGACGCAGCAGGACGAAGACCCAGGAGGACGCAGCAGGACGAGGACCCAGGAGGACGCAGCAGGACGAAGACCCAGGAGGACGCAGCAGGACGAGGACCCAGGAGGACGCAGGAGGGCGAAGACCCAGGAGGACGCAGCAGAACGAGGACCCAGGAGGACGCAGCAGGACGAAGACCCAGGAGGACGCAGCAGGACGAGGACCCAGGAGGACGCAGCAGGACGAAGACCCAGGAGGACGCAGCAGGACGAAGACCCAGGAGGACGCAGCAGGACGAGGACCGAGGAGGACGCAGCAGGACGAAGACCCAGGAGGACGCAGCAGGACGAGGACCCAGGAGGACGCAGCAGGACGAAAACCCAGGAGGACGCAGCAGGACGAAGACCCAGGAGGACGCAGCAGGACGAGGACCCAGGAGGACGCAGGAGGACGCAGCAGGACGAGGACCCAGGAGGACGCAGCAGGACGAAGACCCAGGAGGACGCAGCAGGACGAGGACCCAGGAGGACGCAGCAGGACGAAGACCCAGGAGGACGCAGCAGGACGAAGACCCAGGAGGACGCAGCAGGACGAAGACCCAGGAGGACGCAGCAGGACGAAGACCCAGGAGGACGCAGCAGGACGAGGACCCAGGAGGACGCAGCAGGACGAAGACCCAGGAGGACGCAGCAGGACGAGGACCCAGGAGGACGCAGCAGGACGAAGACCCAGGAGGACGCAGCAGAACGAAGACCCAGGAGGACGCAGCAGAACGAAGACCCAGGAGGACGAGGACCCAGGAGGACGCAGCAGGACGAAGACCCAGGAGGACGCAGCAGGACGAGGACCCAGGAGGATGCAGCAGGACGAGGACCCAGGAGGATTACTGGTCACTCGCAAGAAACAACGGCTGACCTGAACGTTTCAAGGGAAAATAATGCTAAGAAAGTCTTTTATCCGATATAAAACCTGAAGAAATGACGCTGAAGACCGCTGAGAGAAAATAAACTTCATTAAAAAGTAACTGCCCTCCCACCCAGAGGCAAATAGCCTATCCTCCATCTAAGCAATTCCCAAATCTTCCTCGAGCGTCTAACAATGAGGGTGTACCTTCCTCCCCCCCCTCCTCGTCGTGCCGGAAGGGAAGGCTTATGAAATATGTATCCCAGACAACATTTGTCACGGGGCCTTCCTGCCACAGTCTTAACACAGCGTCTTATCACAGCCGCAAGGACCTGGCGCGCCCCCTGCCGTCATAAGCCACGCTAACACGGCCTTAACACAGCAATATACGCCGTACGAACACTTCGTCGGGGAACGAAGCCAGACCTCCCCAGTCAAGCCATTTTTCAACATCCAGTTTTCATCATGAGAAGCAGCCGTTTTTATTTTGTGTGTTGAGGCAGGGCAAACTGTGCTATGAATATGATATGAAGGCACATCGCTTCACGTGCTCTGCTGCTCGGTTACGTCGGTGAGATCACCCCGAGGAGAGAGAGAGGGGGAGAGAGAAGGGGAGAGGATGAGGGAGAGAGAGAGAGAGAGAGAGAGAGAGGGAGAGAGAGAGAGAGAGAGAGAGAGAGAGAGAGAGAGAGAGAGAGAGAGAGAGAGAGAGAGAGAGAGAGAGAGAGAGAGAGAGAGAGAGAGAGAGAGATGAAAGAATAGGAAGATTCCGTTTGTCTAACAACCTATAATTACCCACCAAAAGACGATGAGTGCCATTTTTACCTCCTACAACCCTCTCCGCCCACCAAACATTACCTTTCACCTCCACCACGGAATCCCTCCAGTCCACCCCCCACCCCCGCTCCACCCAGAATCTCCAATAGTAATAGGTATGCACAATACAATACAATAAACTATTAATATATTCGAGATCACTAATACAATCACCGAGAAAGTTGTCAACGCAATTCATGGCTACATCCTGATGCAAGCACCGTGGGAATCGTTGCCAGCAGACTCTAAGATAATGGCTCTTCAAAGAAAAGACTCAGAATTACCCTCATATGCTATGCATCATTTCACAGATGTTTTCAATACAGAAACCAACTCGGTATCTGACAGCTTCACATACTTCCCAGACGGATCAGTAGACCAGGAGACAAGCATCTGGAGCTGCAGTTAAGGCAGGAAATGGTAGTTAATTAGAGCCCAAACGGTGCTCTGCTTTACATGCTGGAAACCGCCGACACGTCATCGTACAGACACATGCGAGAACTGTCAGTGAAACCTTGCAAAAAGGACACTTGTGACAATATCCATCAGTTAACTAGATGGATATTGGACAGGTGTGTGTTAAGGCCCGTGGACAGGTGTGTGTTGAGGCCCGTGGATAGGTGTGTGTTAAGGCCCGTGGACAGGTGTGTGTTGAGGCCCGTGGACAGGTGTGTGTCCATACACAGTTTCAAATGTAGATTTGATAGAGCCCAGTAGGCTCAGGAATCTGAACACCAGTTGATTGAGCCAAAGCTCAACCCCCGCAAGAACAACTAGGTGAGTACACATCTGTCCACGGGCTTCAACACACACCTGTCCACGGGCCCTCAACACACACACACCTGTCAACGGGCCACAACACACACACCTGTCCACAGCCCTCAACACACACCTGTCCACGGGCCTCAACACACACACACCTGTCCACGGCCCTCAACACACACCTGTCAACGGGCCACAACACACACCTGTCCACGGGCCTACACACACCTGTCCACGGGCCTCAACACAAACCTGTCCACGGGCCTCAACACACACCTGTCCACGGGCCTCAACACACACCTGTCAACGGGCCACAACACACACCTGTCAACGGGCCACAACACACACCTGTCCACGGGCCTACACACTAACACCCCACCTAGTGAATCTTCGGCCCCGATAAAATAAACAATAATGTAGTTTTACCTGTTTTTAATTTGGCATCGAGGAGCGAGTTTAGTGGGCAGCGTCACTCATGCTATGATTGAATATACCGCCAGAGTGACAGTTTATCAGGCAGTGTCACTCATCCTTTGAGTGAACATACCGCCATAGTAACGGTATTGGGCAGCGTCACCCATCTTATGAGTGCACACTTAATTAAGTGAGCTGGGACTCGCTCAACCGTCTCAAGTGAATAGATTGCCAAACAAGGTGATTAACAGTTGCCAGCCCTCAGACTTAAGTGATGTTTCTTGTTGAAAGCTATGACAACTTTTAAGGACATTGTCTATATTTGACAATGTTTTCCTGAGTGAAACAATGTGAGATTTATGTTGTTGTTGTTTAAGATTCGCTACCTGGAACAAAAAGTTCCAAGTAGCACGGGCTATGGTGAGCCCGCAGTAGAGATTTATGATACAGTACATAATTTTGATCTTTCACTGTAGAACTGTCCCTCGGGCAGTGTCCTGGTGTTGTTCTGTTCTGCTTTCCTCGTCTACCTTGCCAATATACTGCTTCGTGAAGATGCCTTTGATATGAAGAAGCTGGGAGATGACTTGTTAATATGGTCTCCAACTACAGCCTAAGCAGCCAACACGTCTGATCATTCACTCTCACAAACAACAAACCACAAAATATATTGAACAGATCGCTAACTTTGTCTATGCAAGACACACGAGAATGTATGTTAGTTAGCATTGTACAAGCGCTTCAAACACCTGTGTCTGAGTGCTCACTTTACTATATGTCTAACGCATCTCTTACCCTGCCCATGAAGGACTGAAGAAAATGTATATATGCTGGTTACCATTGTAAATGTGTGGCCACCTCTGTGGTAGAAAATAAAATAAACATATCCTCTAAATTCAGGTTCCTGTGAATCCTATGATACGATTCATTAGAACCTGAAAACCCGTCGTTGATCTGTTACTATTCCTTCAGTTATCTTTGCTTTGATTGGTTGATGTTTCTTCAGTTCTGTTTGCTTTAATTAATGTTTCCTCAGCTCTCTTGATTGTCCTTGTTTTCTGTTTTTTTTTCTAAGAATTTGGTGCGTGTGTGTCGAGTCAGTGCAACTTAACACTCCCCCCATGTACCTCCTGCTATGCTTTTCAGTCATGACAATTACTGCTGCCCCCAATGAGCAAACATGGTTCTCAGTTTGGGTTTTTCCTCTTTTTCAAATTAGACATTTTTTTTGGCCATTATAATATATGCTACTCTAAGCCCTGTCATTAGTATGATTTGCAGTTATCTGTGAACATTTTATACGATTTAAATTCTGCCTTTTTATTTATTTATTTAAAATTCATGTGGCTCCATTATTGTTACAATATGATGGATATCACTGACATCTCATTTATTTGATTTTTACATGGTTCGTTGCTGACGGTGTCATAGTCCTTACAGGTATGGACTCATTAGCTTGTTAGTTCATGGACGCTGCATACTGATAGATCCTAATTCTATGACCTATTTTTATTTCGTCCTATAATTACTACAGAGCTAAAAATGTTTGTATCAATAATATTATAACGACGTCCTTCGGCAATTTTATTGCAAAGTTGTCATCCAATTCCTTGATCTGTTTTGAACATCAAACTCACGTAGTTCTTGTCATAGAGACCATGTTCCTGCAGTCTTCTGGACTGCTCGAATGATTTTCATGGCATCACTTAGTATGCTTTCAAGGTTCTTCATCTCAGTAGAAGAGCGTGTGGAGAAGTGGAGCTGCATAGTCTGTAGCGGACCAAACTGATGCTGTAAACAGGATATTTAGTAAGGCAATGGATGCATTATGACTATGCCAGGACATAGCTGTCAGGCCTCCAGGGGACTTTTGAGTCTCTCTAAGTTGGTCATTTTCTCTTTTATTCCCCTACGATAACCGATAATTTTCCCAAGGCTTACTACCACTTAATTGGAAAGTCATCATTTTCTCTCCTCTTGCGATGATCGTATGCTTTTGTCTTCACATGTTGATTGAGTAAAGCCAAGTTCAATACCTTTCCTCAAAGAAATTAACTGAATTGCATCACTTTTTCAAAGATTGGTATTGGTATGAGGACATCATCTCCATATGATATCCTCATACCAATGAGGACATCAGTGAGGGAGGGGGGGGGGCGGGAGTGAGAGTAGAGAAGGAGCAGAGTTACAAGTGATGGAGAAAGTTTAAGAAATATGGAACATAATTTATGAAACTCTCAGTATTAGACCTAATTATGGTGTGTATTATGCCTAGGATTTCCAGGAGAGGTTACCTTGTACTTAGTAACCTTGTAATGGTTTCGGGGCTTAGCGTCCCCGCGGCCCGGTCCTCGCCCAGGCCTCACCCATGAGGTTAGGTGAGGTTCTAGATTTACGTTGCGGTTAAAAAAACTGATCTTAGTACAAAGTCAATATTAGAAAGGTAAGGGAACTATTAGGAGAAAGCGCCAAGTCATTACGACTATATAACACTTGGAAGGGATCAGGATAAGGCTTTGGGACGGGACGGGGGGGGGGTTGAAGGAATGGATAATATAAAACAAAACGTCATCTTTTGTTACGGTCCATCACTATACATATTGGGACCTTCCGCCAAATAATTACTGTAAGTACTAGCTGTGGAGGCGGTTGGGCTTCGTCACTCACGTAGACCTCTGGTGAGGCAATAGAGGGTAACACAATATTATAACAACTGTGTGTAAAAGACATGTGATATAGAGCCAGGCCGCTCACCTGTGCTCGTTCAACTACAGAATAAACTATATTGTATAATAGATCAAATGGCGCAGACAACTTATATAAATGCTACGGATAATTGATATAAATCGCGTATTGCAACTTTTATAAACGGCGAAGGTACCGTATATACATGGAACAGGGGACTTATATAACTGGCATGAGTAACTTATATACATGGTGCAGGCAAATTACATACAAGGCGGAGGGGGGGGGGGGGGGGAGAGGGTTCCCTTTTCTGAAAACTTGTACCCGACCCACTGGTTAATAAAGTTCGTCCGAAGTTAGTAAATAATTCACAGTGTGCAGGAGTGGCGGCCAGGGCGGAGCCGTGAGCCACACCACTATCACTGAATTAGTCATCTGCCGCCCACCACCCACTCCGCTATCTAATCGGTTGCCCCACTTCCCCTTCCGCTTCCCAGTCCTCTCCACCGCCCACTACGCCGCCAACATGTCAATAGACCCACAAGAATAAACAGCAACGGTGAACCCGATATTCACACTGAACGAGCCCGACACAAGGTTAGTACACTTGGGATCTAGCGTTCCACTGTGTAACCTTGTGGAAGTAGGGATTATGCAGTTCAATTTTGGTCGCCGTACTGTGGAATGGGTACCCGTTCTCGTACTGGAGAACGGGTACCGAGAAGGATAGCAAAGTTACAAACCTTCCATATCAAGAAACTGAGACAGCATAATGTGCATTTTCTAGACATTTTAAGAGCAGAGCGAGACATGATGGAAGTATACAAGTGGGGTGAAGGAATATAACAAAAGGGGGATATCATTAAGGCGTGAAATATATCAACACGAAATAGAAAACGAAAAAAAAGATGTAAATTAGATAAGTTTAGATTCAGAAAAGACCAGGATTCATGTTTTGGGAAGAGGGGTTTTGATTTGTGGAACACGTTACTGAGTAATGCGTAGGGCGACGGATCGCTGGATGGCTTCAAGTGTTGGTTAGACGTGTATATGAATAAGTTTGGGTGAGTATGAATAGAAGCTGCCTCTTAAGGCCCCTAGACCTTCTGCGGTTATCTTTCTGTAGTTATCCATATTCTTATGTTCTTATGGATGCACTGTTCAAGGAAAAGGCCCGGAGGCAGGATGGAAATGAGGAAGGAGCTGAGAAAATGAGAGACTGTCTATCAAAGGACTCCCTGGAAACAGAACTCGGATGAAATGATAGACTTCTGCAATAAGAAATAAAGGCAGCAGAAAAATAGAGGACAGTGAAAGGCACAGGACAAACCCATATTTTAATCAAAGATGTAAGGAAATAAAGCGTATAAGGACGAAGTCATGAAAAAAAAACAGCAATTAAGGAGCGAGGAATGAACAAAACATTTTGAGATATAGCAAAGTCCCAACCCAAGTTGCTTCACAGCTACATTACAAGACAAACAACAGTTGAGGAAAACGTGATAAAACTGAGGATAGGAGAGAACTCACTTAGAGAACAACAGAGAAATGTGTGAGGAACTCAACCGGAGGTTCAACGAGGTCTTCACAAAAGAGCAATGAGAAGTTCCTGAGTTGGTCGGACGAAATAAAAAAAAACGCACTTGCATAACACCTGCATGAGTTCAAGTATTGCAAATCCTGCATCCCAAATTTAAGAGTACTATGGCCCGGGGACTGCGGTCACACAAGATAGAGAGGTCAACTGTAGAGTTTGGACAGTCAGAAAGCCTTCGATAATGTACCCACCAGAAGACTAATACACACAACGGAGAAATAGACAGGAATAACAGGAAACGTACTCCAGTATATAAAGGAATATCTCTGCAGCATGAAACATAATCACAGTCAGAAAAGAGACCTCAGAGTAGAGGGAGGGTCAATACTGGGGCCAGTCCTATTCCTAATCTATATGAACAACCTTCCGAATGGGATCAATTCCATTCTCTCGATGTTCATGGATGAAACACAAATTATGAGGAGGATAATTGCAATGGAAATTGCAAGAAATTACAGGATGGCCTAAACAAAATAAAAGTATGAACCCTCAGTTGGCTTCTAGAGTTCAATTCTAGCAAGTGCAAAGTGATGAAGCTGGGTACCGGTATCAGGAGACAGGACAAGAGGTATCACATAGCACACTTTTAGACCACGTCAAGCACCAGGACCTCAGACCCCGTCAAGCACCAGGACCTCAGACCCCGTCAAGCACCAGGACCTCAGACCCCGTCAAGCACCAGGACCTCAGACCCCGTCAAGCACCAGGACCTCAGACCCCGTCAAGCACCAGGACCTCAGACCCCGTCAAGCACCAGGACCTCAGACCCCGTCAAGCACCAGGACCTCAGACCCCGTCAAGCACCAGGACCTCAGACCCCGTCAAGCACCAGGACCTCAGACCCCGTCAAGCACCAGGACCTCAGACCCCGTCAAGCACCAGGACCTCAGACCCCGTCAAGCACCAGGACCTCAGACCCCGTCAAGCACCAGGACCTCAGACCCCGTCAAGCACTATGAGTGTCGTGAAGAAGCTGAAGCAAGAGACAACTAAGAGCTGACTGTGTGATGTATCACATCAATCACCTGCCCCTCGTAAGTCTCAGCAGGAGAGGAACGGGAAGGGAGGGGGAGGGTAGGAAGGGACTGTGAGGGAAACAAAGTAGAGGGACGGAAGGGAAGGATGGGAGGAGAAGACAGGAGGGAAGGATGGAGGGAGAGAGAGAGAGGGAGGGGGAGGAAGGGTAGAGGGATAAGGGAATAAACAAGATATAAGGGAGGAAGGAGAGATAAAACTATGTTAATCACTCATCTCAATCACGAACTATGTGAAACATTGACAAATCACAATCCCAAAAACTCTCACCTATCCCGGAAACACTTATATATCCCAAGAAGCACTCAAGTGCCCCCAGAATTGCCTTGCTTCTTGCACTGAAATGTATACAAGTCTCCAAACTTGATACATTAATTTTAAGTGACTCTTTATCATCCTTTTTATCCCCAGAAGCACTCATATATCCCCTGAAGCACTCGCATAATCCCCAGAAACACTCCCATATCCCCAGAAGCACTCACATAACCTCAGAAGCACTCACATATCCCCAGAAGCACTCACATATCCCCAGAAGCACTCACATATCCCCAGAAGCACTCACATATCCCCAGAAGCACTCACAAATCCCCAGAAGCACTCATATATCCCCTGAAGCACTCACATAATCCACAGAAACACTCACATATCCCCAGAAGCACTCATATATCCCCTGAAGCACTCACATAATCCCCAGAAGCACTCACATATCCCCAGAAACACTCACATATCCCCAGAAACACTCACATATCCCAAGAAACACTCACATATCCCCAGAAGCACTCACATATCCCCAGAAGCACTCACATATCCCCTGAAGCACTCACGTATCCCCTGAAGCATTTACATATCCCCAGAAGCACTCGTGTATCCCCAGATGCACTCACGTATCCCCTGAAGCACTCACATATCCCCTGAAGCACTTACGTATCCCCAGAAACACTCACGTATCCCCGTAACTTTAGTACCACTGACAATTCGCAGGTTTTAACACAAAATACCACATGTGCCACGGTAAAACCCTCCAGCTCCGCGCTCATTATTTATGTGTAGTAATACTAATGTTACGGGAACACTAACAGCCCTGCCTGTTCGTTCGATTTGCCACTCCGTAAAAAATGCAACCATTTTGCATTGGATTTTTGCAATCAAAACCGTACGAACCTAAATAACCCACGTTTTTAAGGGATTGGCTTATATCGATGTCGTACAAAATGCGACGCATTGCGGAAAAACTGGAATATTAATTAATATTTACTCGTGATTAGTACCCACGTCGCAGCCGGACAACTCGCATGCGCATCCCTTTGTTTTTTTATTCTTGGAAATCCTGCCACTATCACAAATACTAGAATCCCAGGAAGGCACTCGAAAGCAACTTCATAACAATGAAAACTTCTAAGAATTATTCCAGCGTCATAGAGAATATCTTACGAAACAGTTACCAAGGACAAAGGGCACTTCACGAATGCGGAAACGTGAGCAAATACTAGTAATGAACCAGAACAGCAAAAATACTCCGGTACATTTTATCAAATCACCTCATTCTTTGGGGCACACGTGAGGATTTGATAAAATGCTATGCCCAAGATTACCATCCAAGTGCCGGCGGGGAAGTGGTTCAAATAGCTTCGGCTATCACTTCCTTTTGTCCGGTCGTGATGGTCAAGGGATTAAGGCGTCCTGTAGTTACCAGTTGTGTTGCTCCTGGGAGTATGGGTTCGAGTCACTTCTGGGGTGTGAATTTTCAGTCGCATATAGTCCTGGGGACCATTCAGGCTTGTTTGCATTTGTGTTCCTCACATGTGCCCCAAAGAATGAGGTCATTTGATAAAATGCTATGCCCAAGATTACCATCCGAATGCCGGCGGGGAAGTGGTTCAAATAGCTTCGGCTATCACTTCCTTTTGTCCGGTCGTGATGGTCAAGCGGATTAAGGCGTCCTGTAGTTACCAGTTGCGTTGCTCCTGGGAGTATGGCTTCGAGTCACTTCTGGGGTGTGAGTTTTCAGTCGCATATAGTCCTGGGGACCATTCAGGCTTGTTTGCATATATATATGTATATGTATATATATATATATATATATATATATATATATATATATATATATATATATATATATATATATATATATATATGTCGTACCTAGTAGCCAGAACGCACTTGTCAGCCTACTATGCAAGGCCCGATTTGCCTAATAAGCCAAGTTTTACTGAATTAATATATTTTTTGAAATTGTTTTCTTATGAAATGATAAAGCTACCCATTTCATTATGTATGAGGTCATTTTGTTTTATTGGAGTTAAAATTAACGTAGATATATGACCGAACCTAACCATCCCTACCTAACCTAACCTAACCTATCTTTATGGGTTATGTTAGGTTAGGTAGCAGAAAAAGTTAGGTTAGGTTAGGTTAGGTAGGTTAGGTAGTCGAAAAAACATTATTTCATGAAAACTTGGCTTATTAGGCAAATCGGGCCTTGCATAGTAGGCTGAGAAGCGCATTCTGGCTACTAGGTACGACATATATATATATACATATATATATATATATATGTATATATATATATGTCGTACCTAGTAGCCAGAATGCACTTGTCGGCCTAGTATGCAAGGCCCGATTTGCCTAATAAGCCAAGTTTTCCTGAATTAATATATTTTCTCTAATTTTTTTCTTATGAAATGATAAAGCTACCCATTTCATTATGTATGAGGTCAATTTTTTTTATTGGAGTTAAAATTAACGTAGATATATCACTGAACCTAACCAACCCTACCTAACCTAACCTAACCTATCTCTATAGGTTTGGTTAGGATAGGTAGCCGAAAAAGTTAGGTTAGGTTAGGTTAGGTAGGTTAGGTAGTCGAAAAATAATTAATTCATGAAAACTTGGCTTATTAGGCAAATCGGGCCTTGCATAGTAGGCTCAGAAGTGAGTTCTGGCTACTAGGTACGACATATATATATATATATATATATATATATATATATATATATATATATATATATATATATATATATATATATATATATATATATACACAAGTCTCCTAACTTGATACATTAATTTTAAGTGACTCTTTATCATCCATTTTATCCCCAGAAGCACTCATATATCCCCAGAAACACTCACATATCCCCTGAAGCACTCATATATCCCCTGAAGCACTCACATAATCCCCAGAAACACTCACATATCCCCAGAAGCACTCACATAACCCCAGAAGCACTCACATATCCCCAGAAGCACTCACATATCCCCAGAAGCACTCTATATATATGTATATATGTATCTATATATGTATATATATATATATATATATATATATATATATATATATATATATATGTATATATATATATATATATATATATATATATATATATATATATATATATATATATATATATATATATATATATATATATTGGTGTATACTGGCAGCAGGTTTTCTTTCAAACATGTTTCATTGAATATGACCGCATATTCTGTATTTATTATTTTCTGGTTTAGGGCTTCTATCCCTCTAACTATTTTCTTAGCATCAGGGCTTAATTGAAATAGGAGTTCTCCAAAACTCATTTTCGTACTTTTAAGGTGAAGAAAAGAAGTGATTTACTATAGAGTGTATTACACTTATTTGTATAATTTGCACGACGTTTCGAACCTCCATGATTCATTCTCAAGTGAACAGATCTTACAATACTAGTTGATTTTATACCCGCATTAGGTCAGGTGATAATACAATGAAGGTGAAAACATGGGGGGATACATAAGGGATAAACATAGGGGCTGCAGAAGGCTTATTGGCCCATACGAGGCATCTCCTATCTAAACACAAAGATTAATCCAGTGTAATTGGCCTGTTATGTTGGACATTGTCTTCTGTGTTGGCATCGATATGTTCTTGTCTTGTCCTTACTCTCATGGTGGGTAGAGTAAATAGTTCCGTGATTTGGGTGTTCATGGTAGGTCGCTCTATTCTTATGTGAATTGCCTCAAGAATTTGTAATCTTCTTGAAAAGAAGATAACAAATCTTCTTGAAAAGAAGATTACAAATTCTTGAGGCAATTCACATAAGAATAGAGCGACCTACCATGAACACCCAAATCACGGAACTATTTACTCTACCCACCATGAGAGTAAGGACAAGACAAGAACATATCGATGCCAACACAGAAGACAATGTCCAACAAACAGGCCAATTACACTGGATTAATCTTTGTGTTTAGATAGGAGATGCCTCGTATGGGCCAATAAGCCTTCTGCAGCCCCTATGTTTATCCCTTATGTATCCCCCCATGTTTTCACCTTCATTGTATTATCACCTGACCTAATGCGGGTATAAAATCAACTAGTATTGTAAGATCTGTTCACTTGAGAATGAACCATGGAGGTTCGAAACGTCGTGCAAATTATACAAATAAGTGTAATACACTCTATAGTAAATCACTTCTTTTCTTCACCTTAAAAGTGCGAAAATGAGTTTTGGAGAACTCCTATTTCAATTAAGCCCTGATGCTAAGAAAATAGTTAGAGGGATAGAAGCCCTAAACCAGAAAATAATAAATACAGAATATGCGGTCATATTCAATGAAATATATATATATATATATATATATATATATATATATATATATATATATATATATATATATATATATATATATATATATATATATATATCTTTCGTACATTACGCTTCACTGTTGGAGGTAAATCAAAAATCACTTCTCCAAAATTCATTTTTATTTCTAGTCTGACGCAACACGGGCGCGTTTCGTAAAACTTATTACATTTTCAAAGACTTCACAAATACACAACTGATTAGAACGTATCTCTGATTTTACATCTACATTTGAGTGAGGTGGGAAGGGTGATGTGGCATTAACACAAGACAGAACAGGAGGGGATATTAATAGGGTATTAAAAGTATCAACACAAGACAGAACAGAAACAATGGGTATTGAATAGAAGTGTTTGTAGAAAGCCTATTGGTCCATATTTCTTGATGCTTCTATATTGGAGCGGAGTCTTGAGGTGGGTAGAATATAGTTGTGCAATAATTGGCTGTTGATTGCTGGTGTTGACTTCTTGATGTGTAGTGCCTCGCAAACGTCAAGCCGCCTGCTATTGCTGTATCTATCGATGATTTCTGTGTTGTTTACTAGGATTTCTCTGGCGATGGTTTGGTTATGGGAAGAGATTATATGTTCCTTAATGGAGCCCTGTTGCTTATGCATCGTTAAACGCCTAGAAAGAGATGTTGTTGTCTTGCCTATATACTGGGTTTTTTGGAGCTTACAGTCCCCAAGTGGGCATTTGAAGGCATAGACGACATTAGTCTCTTTTAAAGCGTTCTGTTTTGTGTCTGGAGAGTTTCTCATGAGTAGGCTGGCCGTTTTTCTGGTTTTATAGTAAATCGTCAGTTGTATCCTCTGATTTTTGTCTGTAGGGATAACGTTTCTATTAACAATATCTTTCAGGACCCTTTCCTCCGTTTTATGAGCTGTGGAAAAGAAGTTCCTGTAAAATAGTCTAATAGGGGGTATAGGTGTTGTGTTAGTTGTCTCTTCAGAGGTTGCATGGCTTTTCACTTTCCTTCTTATGATGTCTTCGATGAAACCATTGGAGAAGCCGTTATTTACTAGGACCTGCCTTACCCTACAGAGTTCTTCGTCGACTTGCTTCCATTCTGAGCTGTGGCTGAGAGCACGGTCGACGTATGCGTTAACAACACTCCTCTTGTACCTGTCAGGGCAGTCGCTGTTGGCATTTAGGCACATTCCTATGTTTGTTTCCTTAGTGTAGACTGCAGTGTGGAAACCTCCGCCCTTTTCCATGACTGTTACATCTAGAAAAGGCAGCTTCCCATCCTTTTCCGTCTCGTAAGTGAAACGCAGCACGGAACTCTGCTCAAATGCCTCCTTCAGCTTCTGCAGATGTCTGACATCAGGTACCTGTGTAAAAATGTCGTCAACATACCTGCAGTATATGGCCGGTTTCAAGTTCATGTCGACTAAGACTTTTTGCTCGATGGTACCCATGTAGAAGTTTGCAAACAGGACACCTAGGGGAGAACCCATGGCGACCCCATCTACTTGCTTATACATGTGCCCATCCGGGCTCAAGAAGGGTGCCTCTTTAGTACAAGCTTGGAGTAGTTTCCTCAGAATACTTTCTGGCATGTCAAGAGGAGTACAGGCTGGATCACGATACACTCTGTCGGCTATCATTCCGATTGTCTCGTCCACAGGTACGTTGGTAAACAGCGATTCTACGTCCAACGAGGCTCTTATCCCTGTGGCCCGTGTGCCCCGCAGTAAGTCCACAAATTCCTTTGGAGACTTCAGGCTGAAGGCGCAAGGAACATAAGGAGTCAGCAGGCCGTTGAGTCGCTTTGCCAGTCTGTACGTGGGTGTGGGTATCTGGCTAATGATTGGCCGAAGTGGGTTTCCAGGCTTGTGCGTCTTCTCCCCTAGGTGTCCTGTTTGCAAACTTCTACATGGGTACCATCGAGCAAAAAGTCTTAGTCGACATGAACTTGAAACCGGCCATATACTGCAGGTATGTTGACGACATTTTTACACAGGTACCTGATGTCAGACATCTGCAGAAGCTGAAGGAGGCATTTGAGCAGAGTTCCGTGCTGCGTTTCACTTACGAGACGGAAAAGGATGGGAAGCTGCCTTTTCTAGATGTAACAGTCATGGAAAAGGGCGGAGGTTTCCACACTGCAGTCTACACTAAGGAAACAAACATAGGAATGTGCCTAAATGCCAACAGCGACTGCCCTGACAGGTACAAGAGGAGTGTTGTTAACGCATACGTCGACCGTGCTCTCAGCCACAGCTCAGAATGGAAGCAAGTCGACGAAGAACTCTGTAGGGTAAGGCAGGTCCTAGTCAATAACGGCTTCTCCAATGGTTTCATCGAAGACATCATAAGAAGGAAAGTGAAAAGCCATGCAACCTCTGAAGAGACAACTAACACAACACCTATACCCCCTATTAGACTATTTTACAGGAACTTCTTTTCCACAGCTCATAAAACGGAGGAAAGGGTCCTGAAAGATATTGTTAATAGAAACGTTATCCCTACAGACAAAAATCAGAGGATACAACTGACGATTTACTATAAAACCAGAAAAACGGCCAGCCTACTCATGAGAAACTCTCCAGACACAAAACAGAACGCTTTAAAAGAGACTAATGTCGTCTATGCCTTCAAATGCCCACTTGGGGACTGTAAGCTCCAAAAAACCCAGTATATAGGCAAGACAACAACATCTCTTTCTAGGCGTTTAACGATGCATAAGCAACAGGGCTCCATTAAGGAACATATAATCTCTTCCCATAACCAAACCATCGCCAGAGAAATCCTAGTAAACAACACAGAAATCATCGATAGATACAGCGATAGCAGGCGGCTTGACGTTTGCGAGGCACTACACATCAAGAAGTCAACACCAGCAATCAACAGCCAATTATTGCACAACTATATTCTACCCACCTCAAGACTCCGCTCCAATATAGAAGCATCAAGAAATATGGACCAATAGGCTTTCTACAAACACTTCTATTCAATACCCATTGTTTCTGTTCTGTCTTGTGTTGATACTTTTAATACCCTATTAATATCCCCTCCTGTTCTGTCTTGTGTTAATGCCACATCACCCTTCCCACCTCACTCAAATGTAGATATAAAATCAGAGATACGTTCTAATCAGTTGTGTATTTGTGAAGTCTTTGAAAATGTAATAAGTTTTACGAAACGCGCCCGTGTCGCGTCAGACTAGAAATAAAAATGAATTTTGGAGAAGTGATTTTTGATTTACCTCCAACAGTGAAGCGTAATGTACGAAAGATTGAGAAAATTCGTGTTAGAATTATTAATCTTACTTTTTCGGTCATATTTAATAATATATATATATATATATATATATATATATATATATATATATATATATATATATATATAAAGTAATTATCACACCATGACTACCTAACAAAAAGGATACCTTAACAAAAGGATTGGACAAAACAAATATTTCTAGCCCCGGTGTTTGAAATATAATGCCTGACAAAGGTTAAATTCCTCCTGTGTATGCTGGTAAAACCCACTTACACACATCACGACCTGTGTGCCCATGCCGGAGCGTTACACTTGGACAGTACGAAGATTACATTCCAGTAACAAGATAACCAAGAAAACATGTTTGAAACGTTGATAGCAATTTATCCCTTGTGCATACGTGTATACTGGTAATACTCTGTCAACAAACTTTCCTTGGTGTATAAAAACATTTACGTTACTAGTCAACAAACTCCTCTGAGGTATACATACACTACGCTACTAGTCAACAAACTCCCTGATGTATACAAGCTTACGTTACTGGTCAACAAACTCCCCTGGGGTATACATACACTACACTACTAGTCAACAAACTCCCAGATGTATACAAGCTTACGTTACTGGTCAACAAACTCCCCCCCCCTGGTGTATACAAGCACAATGTTACTAGTCAACAAACTTTCCTAAGTGTATATAAGCACTACGTACGGTACTGGTCAACAAACTCTCCCTAGCTCAAGAGTTCTGAGGAGCGAGTTGACGCTTCATAATCGCACAAAAACTCGTATTAATATTTCTAATAATACTCTAACGGAAAACAAAATGCGTAGCATCTGTATTACAGGCGTCGATTGATTCACAACGCAATTAATTTAGACTCGGGTTAATTACAAGTCGAAAGAGGATATTGCGTTTCGTGAAACGTCAAATGATGTTTCATCTCATCTGCAGAGTAACTCCGAGAGAATTTATCGCCGTGCAGCTAAAAAATAGCACCCTTTAAACGGGAAGAATGTTGCTTAGTGGAGAGCCTTTTGTGAGGCGAGGGTGAGGCTCCGAGGCGCTCCAGCACGGGTTAATTGGAAAGTTGTCTTATGCTAATGGACGCTGCTCCGTACAGCGGTATCCAGGATCTGATGAGCTTTATCTTGCATTGTATCTTGCTTAAACACAGGAATCTACGTGAAGAATCCTACTTACATTATAAGACGATGTAACATGCTCGAGCACAACGTTAACTTACATCACACTAAATATCTAAGATTAAAGTTGTTCGTTAAAGAATATGTAAGTGCAGCTGGTGTTCCTAGAGCCAAGTACACAGCGCTTGCATCAATCTTTCATTTACACGGAAATTACTGCTCTTGTCCTGAAATTGTAAAATATGATTCTGAAAGTTATTTACTGTTGATATAAGATGTTGTCTGTGAAAACTGGCACGCACAGTGGAGGCGGTACACATGATCGATGCAGACTTGCATACACTATGTTTCCCTCCGTACAGCAGACCTTCACCACAGTGTTACCCTCCGTACAGCAGACCATCGCACACTGTGTTACCCTCCGTACAGCAGACCATCGCACAGTGTTACCCTCCGTACAGCAGACCATCGTACAGTGTTACCCACCGTACAGCAGACCATCGCACAGTGTTACCCTCCGTACAGCAGACCATCGCCCACTGTGTTACCCACCGTACAGCAGACCATCGCCCACTGTGTTACCCACCGTACAGCAGACCATCGCCCACAGTGTTACCCACCGTACAGCAGACCATCGCCCACAGTGTTACCCACCGTACAGCAGACCATCGCCCACAGTGTTACCCACCGTACAGCAGACCATCGCCCACAGTGTTACCCACCGTACAGCAGACCATCGCCCACAGTGTTACCCACCGTACAGCAGACCATCGCCCACAGTGTTACCCACCGTACAGCAGACCATCGCCCACAGTGTTACCCACCGTACAGCAGACCATCGCCCACAGTGTTACCCACCGTACAGCAGACCATCGCCCACAGTGTTACCCACCGTACAGCAGACCATCGCCCACAGTGTTACCCACCGTACAGCAGACCATCGCCCACAGTGTTACCCACCGTACAGCAGACCATCGCCCACAGTGTTACCCACCGTACAGCAGACCATCGCCCACAGTGTTACCCACCGTACAGCAGACCATCGCCCACGGTGTTACCCGCCGTACAGCAGACCATCGCCCACAGTGTTACCCACCGTACAGCAGACCATCGCCCACGGTGTTACCCGCCGTACAGCAGACCATCGCCCACAGTGTTACCCACCGTACAGCAGACCATCGCCCACGGTGTTACCCACCGTACAGCAGACCATCGCCCACAGTTTACCCACCGTACAGCAGACCATCGCCCACGGTGTTACCCACCGTACAGCAGACCATCGCCCACAGTGTTACCCACCGTACAGCAGACCATCGCCCACGGTGTTACCCGCCGTACAGCAGACCATCGCCCACAGTTTACCCACCGTACAGCAGACCATCGCCCACGGTGTTACCCACCGTACAGCAGACCATCGCCCACAGTTTACCCACCGTACAGCAGACCATCGCCCACGGTGTTACCCGCCGTACAGCAGACCATCGCCCACGGTGTTACCCACCGTACAGCAGACCATCGCCCACAGTGTTACCCACCGTACAGCAGACCATCGCCCACAGTTTACCCACCGTACAGCAGACCATCGCCCACAGTGTTACCCACCGTACAGCAGACCATCGCACCCAGAGCAAGCTACGCCAGATCACTTCAGAGTACGTCAGGCTTTGCCAGAATACGTCAAAGCATGTCAGAGCACATTTATCAACTGCAACTTAAACTCGGGTTCGTTCTCGACTCACAATCGGGAGTTCAAAGTTCGAATCCCGGCCAGGACAGAAAAGGTTGGCCCGTTTCCCATCACCTAATGCATCTGTTCACCTAGCAGTAGATAGATACCCAGGAATTAGCTTGTTGTCGATTGCCTCCTGAGGGTCAGTAGTTTGACACTACCGAAGGGGGAAAGGGGGCGGAAACCTGGATAAAAGCCTAGCATGTTTATACTCTGTCTGTCCCTCGCTAAAATGAATTATTATAAAAAAGGATGACAGGCAGGAGGCACTAAATTACAGGCCAGTGTCCTTAACTTGTATATCATGCAAGATGATGGAGAAGATTGTGAGAAAACCCTTCCGTCACATCTGGAGAGAAGCGACTTTGTAACACACCAACAACATGACTTTGTATGTTAAATTGTCTCATAAATTTAATAGAAATCTATAGCAAGGTGATAAAAATTAAAAAGAGAACGGTTGGCAAACTGCACTTTCTTGGATTGTCAGAAAGCCTTACACACATTACCCCAAAAGTGATTGGATGCATAACTTAAAAGAAACAGGCAAGAGTAACAGGTAAGGTACTCCTGTAGATAATAAGACGGTTCCTAAGCAACTCAAAATAAGAGTTAGTGTTAGGAGGGTTTGTACACGTCTTAAAATGGCGATAAATAGCGGATTCCCACAGGGTTCTGTACTCGTACCTATCTTGTTTCTGAAATACGAAACCAACGATCTTCTAGAGGTTATAGATTTATTCCTCCCAATGTTTACTGATGCTAAAATTATGAGAAGGATTAAGACAGAGGAAGACAGCAAACGACTACAAATCGACCTGAACAAACTGATGGAATAGCCCAACAAGTGGCTACTAGAGGTTTAACTCCAGCAAGTGTAAAGTAATGAAAATAGGTGCAGGAAGTAGGAGGCAGGACACTAGATACCAAATGGTAAACGGAATCCTTCAAGAATCGCGTAGAGAAAGATCTAAGGGTTGACGTTCCTCCGAACCTACCTCCTGAAGCCCACATGAAAAGGCTATCATCAGCGGCATATTCAAGAGGCTGATCAACATAAGAATTGCTTTTAAAAATTTGTGCAAGGAACCATTTGGGACGCTTTATACCACATATCAGACCAATGCAGGAGTATGCGGCTCCAGTATGGAGTCCATATCTATTTAATAACAATAAGAAGTTAGATAAAGTTAAGAGGCATGCCACCAGACTAGTTCTCGAGGGTGAAAGCTACGAAGAAAGACTATTTGAATTAAATCTCGTCACCAGAGAACAGAAGAGTTATGGGAAGAGAAGATTATCACCTACAAAATTCTTCGAAGAATTGACAGGGTGGATAAGGACAGACTATTTAACAAGGGTGGTACTCGCACAAAGGAACCCAGGCGGAAACTGCGTACCCAAATGGGCCACGAAGACAGAACTGTTTCAGTGTCAGAGTGGTTAACAAATGGAATACATTAGGAAGTGATGTGATGGTGGCAGACTCCATAGACAGTTTCAAGTGTAGATATGATGGAGCCCAATAGGTTTAGGAACCTGTACACCTTTTGATTGACAGTTCAGAGGCGAGACCAAAGAGCCGAAGCTCAACACCCCCCCCCCCCCCTCCCTTCCACACTCAAGAACAACAGGGTGAGTACAACTAGGTGAGTTAACGCGAGAGCATACAGCAGTACACAGTACATAGTAGTGAATGTAGCAACACAGTGTACATGAGAGCACACAACACCCCGCAACACTTCCCACCAACACACAACACACCACAACAACGAGGACAGAATGAGAAAATGGGAGGGCAATAATGCCTACGGTTTAGTGGTGGTGGGAAGAGCCTCCCTGCACAGTGAAGGGTGTGGGGGGCCGGCCAGGGAGGCTGTCAGCCGGAACGCCTCGCCTCCTCTATTGTACATGTGTGTTCATTTAACTTTCAGCACGGGAGTTCCGGCATTACAACTTGTACTCTGTGGAAATTCAGCTATTTACAGATAGATCTAAACTTATGTTGCATGAAACGGTAAACCAATTTAATTGCAAATGAACAAATATCTGAAATTCTTGCTCGGTGTCCATTTTCCGCTTCTAATAAATAAAGGAAAAATGACGATGAAAACACGCAATAAAATCGCGATGACGTAATGTATCTATGCGAAAAATTTACCGCGAGATCGAGCAGGTTCACTCCCGTCGTCCTGCTCCAAATATTTTAACATTGGGATAGCATAGGTTGTGTTGCCCTAATGTCATCCCTAACACTTTCACTACCCTGTAACATTCAATATTAAAAATAAGTGTTGCAAAAATTACTTACCGTCAACGTGCAACAATATTTTATAATATATAGCTGCGGTGAAAGCAATGCTGTGTTACAACCTCTCTATAACTGAGAGCAAGTTGTGTATGGGATGTACAATGATATACCGTTCACACGATGAGTTTGGGATGACAATAAACTAGGCGCCGCTGGTGGCAACACCATTCGCATATCCGTTGTTATTGACTACCAGTGTTTCCTGATATTTGATACTGAACAATGATTTGTTATTATTATATCGTAGACGGAGAGACAGACGGACAGGCAGACAGACATACGGAGGGACGGACGAAGGAACAAAGGAACAGTACGAGTTGTTGTTTTAGATTTAGCTACTAAGAACGAAATGTCCATGTAGCACGGGCTATGATGAGCCCATAATTAAGTTCGGGTATTCCAATAACCTTGTTACTCTGATATTTGGGTCAAAGTATTAAATGGAGGTGGGGTTTCCTCCTTTTTCCCTATTTCTTTTTCGCTTCTGTTTTCTGCTTCTTCTGTCTTCTGTGCCACCTCTTTGGTGGCTTAACGTTCATCAATCAATCAATCAGCATGGTAGCACAAGATATGCACAATGCGTACGTTGACCAGACCACACACTAGAAGTTGAAGGGACGACGAATGCGTTGAATGCGTACGACCTGAGCGTGTCTCTGAGGAGTGAACATGAACAAAGAAGGCCAGAGGCCTGGTCGTAGAGTGCACAGTACGTCGCGTGGTCGTGCCTGGCCAGATACGATGAAGACTGTCACGCAAAGGTTACTTCTCGCGCCCACTGATCGAAATCTCTGAAAGTCAAGTGATTTTTGCTAATAAATATTTCCAACTGCGTTGTCGCTAACTGCGGCATTGTGACACGAGAAGATAATTAACCTTTTCTTCTACCGACTAGGAGAATAAATATAATTTATTCATTTATTAATTAATAATACTAGCAACACAAAGTTATTTATAATCTTAATAAAATTAATAATACGTATTATTATTATTATTATTACGCCTAATTATTACCCAAGCGGCGGCGTATTTGTTTGTGGTGGGGGCTGGTTCTGGGGCGCCAGTATTCATCTCTCCATCTATATTCTCCTGATTGTTTGACGCATCACCGATAATGGTGGCACGAGCGGACACACACCAGCACGCTACACACACCGTACACAAAGAAGGAATAATATCAGAACGTCTAGTGTCCTATAACAGTGTTCAAACTGAGCCAGGACGCGCCTCACTCTGTGAATGATGAAGTACTGAGCACATGATGTACAATGTCCTCATGATGAAGTACTGAGTACATGATGTACAATGTCCGCATGATGAAGTACTGAGTACATGATGTACAATGTCCTCAACAACTTTATTATAATCATTCTATATATGTGCGCGTCCTTCATGTCTTTCAATAAAACATAATGTCTGTATCTGTACGAAGTTGGAGGCCAGACGCTTGAGGATAGGCTTATCCAACCTTATTTTTTTTTAATTTTGCCCAGAGGGACGAGTTTATTGGGCAGCGCCATTCATCCTCTTAGTGGACTTACCGCCATAGTAGCATACCTTACCTTGAGGTTACCTTGAGGTGATTTCGGGGCTCAGCGACCCCGCGGCCCGGTCGTCGACCAGGCCTCCTCGTTGCTGGACTGGTCAATCAGGCTGTTGGACGCGGCTGCTCGCAGCCTGGCGTATGAGTCACAGCCTGGTTGATCAGGTATCCTTTAGAGGTGTTTGTCAAGTTCTCTCTTGAACACTGTGAGGGGTCGGCCAGTTATGCCCATTGTGTGTAGCGGAAGCGTGTTGAACAGCATGAACGTCCCAGCATGCACAACACCTCCCAATAGGAAGAAAACCCGCTCCTTGCACCGTTATTGCTGTTGGGTGCCTGCCCAACATTGTCGGGACGAGGTCAGCACAATTCAAAAGAGAACAGCAACTTCCGTAACGATTTTGGAACTGGCTCCTGACTGTCATCTGGCTCAGTGATTCCGAACCTAATTTTGTTTGGAGAAACCCTTTAACTATTTTGTAAAGTGTGGGGAAGCCCACACCTCGCTCACGCATCTAAGGTTCGACAGCGTTCAAATACAAAATAGACGTAAAAAGCACTGGGGGAGATAAATAAGAGTTGATAAATAAATTAAGACCTTTTAAGATATATATTAAAATAGCTGATCATACTGGGATTATGAGAACTTGCTCTCTGAGTCTCCAACCAACCCGTCCTCTCAACCAGTACGTCTCATATTGTACTCTATGGTCTCCAACTTACAAATGACGTAGTACTACGAAAAGTAGCGGCTCACAAATATCCACATTTTCTTTGCATAGGAAGGTTAGGTCAGGTGGGTTGCTTGGATTCGTGCATTTTTGCTCTGACTGGGACTTTGTATGTTGTTGCAAATCAAGAGAACGGGTTCGTTACAAACACGGACTCGCTGCCCACCTCTCCTTATCACACTTCGTCCCAGCCTGGCCTCCACTCATCCCTCGAGGGCCGTACTCTCCCTCCCGCCGTGGCCCGGGGCATGAGTTAGGCCACTGAGGACTAATCTGTCTGGCCTGACACTAACCACACTCGGGGCCCGATAACAACAACTCACACAACAAACATCTCTTGTGAGGGAGCGACTCCAGTCCAGGATCTGGCTAGTCCCTGGGGACTGCCGTACTTGTGCGTGTGTACTCACCTAGCTCTACTCACTTCAATTTTTTTTTTTTAATTTTGCCCCGAGGGCCGAGTTTATTGGGCAGCGCCACTCATCTCGTGAGTGGACACACCGCCATAGCAGCATGTACAACACTCCCCAATAGGAAGAAAACCCGCTGGCTTGCGGGTGTTGAGCTTTGGTTATTTAGTCCAACCTCTCAACTGTCCTTCAATTGGCATACAAGGTCCTAAGCCTACTGGACTCTATCATATCTACATTTGAAACTGTGTATGGAGTCAGCCTCCATCACATCACTTCCAAATACATTCCAGGAAAAGGTTCTTTTTAACATCCCTCTGGCTCATTTGAATACTAAGGTTTGAATAGGTAAAGTAGTTCAACACCACATATCACGTATACGGTGACGTGTAAAACATCAATCACACACACACGTGATTGATGTATATCACGTTAGTGTGATTTTGTGTGTATTATTATTAGTAGTAGTATTATCATTATTATTATTATCGTAACAACTAATTATAATAAAAGACTCGCCCTTAAAAAAAGCTAAATTATTAAAAGTGATGCGAGACAAAAGTGGGGTCCTCCGGCAAATATGGACGACCAAAATATTTAGTGCTGCGGCGCGTGTCAAAGTCAGCACACAAAGCCCAAATTCTTTAGCGAGCATGTTAAATATATTGAATTTATGCTTCAAAGACTGTGCATAATGTGGAATAATGACAGTGGGATTCAGGGGGTCGGGAGGGAGGTAGGGAGAAAGGGAGGGAGATGGAGAGAGAGAGAGAGAGAGAGAGAGAGAGAGAGAGAGAGAGAGAGAGAGAGAGAGAGAGAGAGAGAGAGAGAGAGAGAGAGAGAGAGAGAAGGGGGGGAGGTTATCAGGGGAAAGCGCCAAGCCATTAGACTATATAACACTTGGAAGGGGGTCAGGATAAGGATTTTTGGGATGGGACGGGGATGTGAGAACGAAAGTGTCCAACCACTTGGACGGTCGGGGATTGAACGCCGACCTGCATGAAGCGAGACCATCGCTCTACCGTCCAGCCCAAGTGGTTGGACAGAGAGAGAGAGAGAGAGAGAGAGAGAGAGAGAGAGAGAGAGAGAGAGAGAGAGAGAGAGAGAGAGAGAGAGAGAGAGAGAGAGGGGGGGGGGGGCGGGATTGTGTATGTTAATCAGCCCGTTCTCATCATTTGCCACAACGTACAAAATACAAACAACTAACCTAACCTAATCAGAAACGTACGAACCCAATCAACCTAACCAATCAATGCATAGAAAACGTGGATATTTGGATTTTTTAATTTGTACGTCGAGGACAATAGCGTTCGAAATGCGACGTACTAGTTGAGAAGACAAAAACACCTATGCCGAAGATTATCTGCTTCGGAAGACAAGACTATTGACGTGTGACCACACGTTTCGGTCCGTAGTGGACCATTATCAAGTCGCTTACACAACTTGTTAATGGTCCTGGACGGACCGAAACGTTTTCGTTTCTCCGTTTTCCAATGTTTGGTTTGGTCATCATATCTTCAGCCACGTTATTGTGACTCGTAGTCTGCACAAAATTGTACTGCTACAGATATCCCGATATCCCCTAAGTAGGCGAGATCACGGCCTCACTAAAGCAGGTAAGGTCAGGGCGTCATGTAGGCAGGTAAGGTCAGGACGTCATATAGACAGATAAGGTCAGGCTAGACGCAGTCCGTGTCAATAATATCACTCACATAAAGGTATAAACCACGTGAGAGGTTTGATTCATGCCACCGAACCAAATGTCATATTGAGGACCGGGACTTCGTCGGGTGTAATATATGTCTTCCTTCTGAGACACGCACATGACCTAAACGATGGCCGCAGAAAACATGATGTTCTACTCAACACGAAATGCCGTTCTTTCCGTGAAATACGAAGGCGAGTCTGATTTTCTTTTAGGGGTGGAGGGTGGGGGGGGGGGAGTTTCGTCTGATTCTGACGCCCTTATCAAGTCTGACGTTCGGATGGATTTCAAATAATAGCCAAATAGCTGAGGTAAAAGCCTAAGACTTGGTTGGAAATAGATTTTCCTATAGGACACTGACCGGAAGCACACCTTTAAATAGACTTGATGAAGTCAAGTCTATTTAAAATGATGACGAAGATAATATAAAATCAACTTTCTTGGTTGAACGCCATATAACTGGGACATTAACCCAAGAGGAGAGTTTCGGGAGGAACTAAATTAGGCAGCTGGTGAGAGGAATGGTACTAGAAAATGGTAGCGGCTCGCGAAATTGACATACTGTCCCGTTTTCTGATTTGGGTCCTCTGGTAGGTTAGGATAAGGGCACTATAATACGACAGTTTCTTGACGTTGTGAAACCTTAGGAGCACGGGCTGACCAAACACACACACACACACACACACACACACACACACACACACACACACACACACACACACACACACACACACACACACACACACACACAGGGGGGCCTGGTAGCCTGGTGGATAGCGCGCAGTACTCGTAATTCTGTGGCGCGGGTTCGATTCCCGCACCAGGCAGAAACAAATGGGCAAAGTTTCTTTCACCCTGAATGCCCCTGTTACCTAGCAGTAAATAGGTACCTGGGAGTTAGTCAGCTGTCACGGGCTGCTTCCTGGTGTGTGTGTGCGTGTGGTGAAAAAAAAGTAGTTAGTAAACAGTTGATTGACAGTTGAGAGGCGGGCCGAAAGAGCAAAGCTCAACCCCCGCAAACACAACTAGGTGAATACAATTAGGTGAAATACAGTGTCAGCACGGCAGACAGCCCGCCCGCTATCGTAAATCACTCTATATTCTACATTTTCAAAACTTTTCCTTCGCCTACACCTTTCCATCTTCTATTCTGAAAAAAAACAAAGGTCGGGGACGATGGGGAGACAAGGAGGGAGTGAGGGGGGGGGGGGGGCGTCAGGTGAGGAAGCAGTGGAGCAACAATCACCGATGACACAGCTCGGGCCAAGGTCTTCCAAACATCACTAAACTCTACGAAGTTCTCTTGCTCAAACAGACGCAGGACCTTCGTGGGGCAATGACACCCTCGGAGATCCATCCTGGCCAGCCGGCCCCCAAGAAAGGCTATTTTCTGCACCTTCCTCCCACTAATTCACTATTTACTCACTATTCTTAGAATAAATAAATAATTTAGTTTTTACTTCCCAATGACTCGTGTGTCTCGTCATGTCTTCTCGTTTTGTTGGTATCCCATGATCAAAAAGTTTGGTCTTATCTAATTTGTAAATTCTCATTAAGATCACACATGTCGTAATCATGCCTTCTAAAGTTACAAGGTTGAGTGACATCCACGGAAATATGTGCCTCCAATGTAATGGCATGTGAAGCCAGCCAATCAAAATTGTATTTAGTGACTGAGTAAGTCACATGACGAATGGGCACGCGACATTTCCGTAACCA
This sequence comes from Procambarus clarkii, assembly GCF_040958095.1. Lineage (NCBI taxonomy): Eukaryota > Metazoa > Arthropoda > Malacostraca > Decapoda > Cambaridae > Procambarus > Procambarus clarkii. The sequence goes on along the minus strand of NC_091217.1, from coordinate 638,096 downwards.
TTCCTGTTCTTTGTTCAGCTCCATCTGCAGCATTCTGCAGTCCTCACCATCATAATTTCCCAATTCGAATAGTTTTTTTTCACCTTAGGTGAATACTGAACTGTATGAGTAAACTGTATCGATGAGGTCATGGACATACAATGAATAAGAAAGGTCCTATTACATAATCCTTGTATTACTCTGCTGATCACTCTATCATGATTTCACCTGAGTTTTTTTTTTTTTGCTTACGCTTGGACAGGTACACGACCCCTTCCTTCAGTGTTCTTCATCTTACTCCTGCAGGTATCTGTATGTATTTGTAGGTATAGCTCCTGTAAGGTATTTGTATGGTCAGCACAGTAACCGGACCAGGCAATGTGATGTAGTCATTGCGCGAATTCGCCTTGGCTATAGACACATCTGGCAGGTTAGTGAGGCTGAGCCACTACCAGAATACTCAGATTGTAAACTCTGTGACAAACCTTTAATGCACTCACTAGAACACTATATTGTTGAATGTGAAAACGTAAAGGACTTTAGACCTCCTGGCCACCAACTGTGTAACTATTTTATTGACTCAGGTGTTCTGGACGACATCCTAACAATTTATCCTAAATTTGCTTGTCCATTTTAAAGAATGAAGAACAATTATTATTTATATTACTTCTAAGCTGCATCACTTATGAACCCATCCCTGCCCTTGTGTGGCAGTGCACAATAGAAAGTTGTTTTCACATATCCATACATTAAAACATTGATTGTAACCCATGATATATATATATATATATATATATATATATATATATATATATATATATATATATATATATATATATATATATATATATATATATACATATATATATATATGTGCTTCAGCCAACAGTTTAGACTAATTGTCTTGTGTATGACCCTCTGTCCTGTGTGACAGTGAATACCAGCATTATCCTCACTGTAAAAAGACTTAATTGAATTACTCAGATTAGGCAAAATTGTAATTAATTTTGTCAATAAAAGATGTTAATAATAATAATAATAATAACTCCTGCAGGTTCTTCAGATTTGTATATGACTCTTGAGCTCAGCAGGGTATGGATCTCTGTGACACTGGTCTGTAGATCTGCACCTCCTTGCTATCTTTTTTCTTATGTTTATGTACTACATTTGCCGTTTTTCAGCTGTCTGGCAGCTCTTCCATTCTCAATATATAAAAAAATTGCAAGAAACTAGGACAGAATCTTTGAAGCTCCCCTTAAGAACAAGTGGATAGATTGTCAGACCTGCCTTTGTTTTTACATTTTCTTGTGTCTTTCAGTTGGGATAGTTCTTGCTCTAACAGCAACAGTAGCTGGGGTACTAGTTTAAAGACCGGAAACAGTTTACTGACGAATTAACGTTTCTTTGTACATTTCCATCAGTACTGCACCTTGTACTGCGATCTCGTATGTGAGAGATCGCAGTGATCAGTGATCGCAGAGATCTCTCTCCTAGTGAGAGGTCGCTGCCTCGTTAAGTTTCGTAACATATATCTCTGGCAATTTAATGGAAAGGCAATAAAGAGACAGGTTGAGCCTACAGAGTGAGGTGACAGTTAAGCAAGTCCCAGTTGTGTCTGGGTACAAGTGACAGGATGAACAACCCAGCGGGTTTTCTTCCCATTGGGGAGTGTTGTACATGCTGCTATGGCGGTATGTCCACTCTCAGGATGAGTGGCGCTGCCCAATAAACTCGCCCCTCGGGGCAAAATTAAAAAAATATTAGAGTGAGGTCCCAACAAACTGTCGATGGGGATGGCCATGTGAAGATATGTTCGGCAATGCCATTGGTGTTCAAACCCGTGCTTGTTACAGGCACCCAATTGACCTAATCCTGTTAAAGGGAGGTACGTCCCCCATGCCTTGCCTTGGTGCGAGGTCCTTCACATCACTCTACAAAAGTCTCTTCCCCTAAGGCTACACGTATGGACTGGGGCGCTCCTCTGATCAAAGATATTGTTCTGCCAGTCCTAATGCTGCTGCTGCTGCTGCTGCTGCTGTCTTCGTTCATTAAATGTGTATTGTCTGAGGATTCCATCAATGTTTGTGTAATATATTTTTGGACCTATGGTTACCAATTGAGTTGCGTCCCCAATCACTTTTGGAGGTTGGGTTTAGGAGTCAGAGGGAGGAGGGGAGGGGTGTAGGTTAGGAGGTTAGGGGGATAAGAGTGGGGTGGGTGATAGGCATGGGAGTGGCTGCAGGTGGTTTATGGAGATTGGAGGTGGTGGTGTTGACGGTTGTCGTTGGGGTGGGGGTGACTATGGGTGAAAATAGAATCGATGTGGAGTAGATGATGGGTTCTACTGGAGGGAGAGGTGGGATTTCGTGCTGGGGAATGGGGGTAAATATATTATGGCTTTCCTCTGTTAGCGATATGAAGGCTGGGCGAAGTCCACGTAGGCAACGGCTGAACATTCTCCAGAATGCCACCCACAACAGCTCACTCACTCCCATGTACCAATTTACTGCAATAAGATGTTGGTTTGCAAGGAAACTTCGCCAAACGTCATTGCCCTGCCCAGAAATCTAACCCATGGTTGTGAGAGGACTGAGCTAATTAAGCACGGATCTACAGGAGAGGTTGGTGGAAGGAATAGTTATGAAGAGAAAGTGGGGTTTAAGGTAGGGAAAGTAGTGGTTAGTGTTAGGGAAGAAGGGGTTAGGATAGGGCGAAGAAAGGGTTAGGGAAGGGGAAGTAGAGGTTAGGGTAAAGGGGAAGTAAAGGGCTCTGGAGAGGGACGTAAGGGTTAGGGCAAAGTTCTGTGAAGTGGCTGTTGGGATGAAACTGGTACATGTGATATCGGCAGATTTGGATGCTGAAATGCGATGAGGATGGATGTGTGTACGTGTACACTTATGTGCACCCATTAATGTCACTGTGCGTGTATTCACGTGCGTGCACTTTTGTTCATCTGGTGTACAAGTGCGCGAGTGCATATTTTAGTTACATGCATGTATGCATGTAGCTGGGAAAACCGGACCTAACAAACGACCATCAACAAGCCATTACGTAAACACCAACAGTTTAATTGGCGAATGAAATTCAGCGATAATAAGGGAGAAATCTACCCCCACCCCCCACCCAGTCAACATTGCGCGCCCATGAGTCTCTGCTCCCCCCCCCCCTCCCCCACGCTTGCATACAGCCTTCCAATACCAAACAAAAAATAAAAAATAAGCGGTCCATTATTCTTTTGTCATTTTCGGGTGAAGCGAATAGAAAAATGCTCGGTTTGCGCAATTAAAACTTTATGGCTAATTTTCTGGAAAAGACTCGACGTCGCCGAATTTCTCCAGCTATTTATAATCCGTAATTTTCTCTCCACAGTCCATGGGGTGGAGAGAGAGAG